>NW_026125860.1:0-226311 GCF_943737965.1 Phodopus roborovskii | reverse complement strand
GATGATGCAAAACAGTACAGTTTTTTTAAATTCGTTTAATCATTCGATTATTAAGAATCTACTAGTGCCGCACACAGTAATCCCCGTATAAGGCAGTGCCCCTCATTCTCTGGGCACTGATTCTGGTACCGATCTCCTGCTGTGTCAATCCCACAGAAGCCAAATGATGGATGACACCATCATGACTTACGCAATCAAATGAGTTAATAATTGGATAGTCCTCCATACTTAACTTTCACAAGATGGACCCAACTCCAGTGATTGCCAAGGAAGGAGTTCTTGGGATAATTAAATAATGCCACGTGATTAACTCCCATGGAGGAATGGCCCGAGTCCAGTCAAGAAGAACAACACCTTCATCGACTTAAATAATGAATATAGAATGAAAAATGATTGAGTAATGTCATGGTGGTGCATACTTAAATCCCAAATGGAGTAGCCAGACTGGTCTCTTCCTGGAATAATGATCTATTTTAAAAATTAAATTGATAATTAATTAGTGGGCCTTTTATATTAACACTGATGAGATGTCACCAAAGTCCTAAAACTATCGCTGATGTAACCACCTATTTACAGAGCTAAATGGTAAAGTAATGAGCTGATATTACCTCATCAACTACCAAAATCTGACTCCAAAGGGACTTAGGGTCCATAACATTACCTGTATTTCAAATACTTTAATTCAAGTGATGAATTATTATTTAATTTCCCTAGTTTAACCGTTTAATAACTAAGTGTACTATTAGATGATGCGACTGTTCTGGTACCATGGTCTTCCCTAAGGAGGCTCAAAACTCCAGTGGTCACTGAATACGTAATGACAGATTTTCATAATTCAATGAATAAACATTAATCTAGTGGATGGTGTTTTATGCGTGTAGCCTAAATGACTTCTCAATACTGAAGAGGCATTGAGTACTTAATAATATATTTGAACAAAAAAAATGAATGAATGAAGAGATAGTTTCTCATAATTCACCCCTAGAGAGATAACAAAATGATATCAACATAGATTTAAATAACGGAAGGAATTAAGAAAGGAAGGAAGGGAGGAAGGAAGGAAGGAGAAAGAAGAAGGAAAGGAGAAGACAGGAAGAATTCACAAGATACAATTTAACACCGACAAGGTGGATCCCAGACTCCACTCTTCCTGGAGTAGAAAAAGACAGACTTGAATAATAAAATAATCAGATAGTTAGGTAGTCTGTCACAATTGAGTGTGATACAAGGTGGAGCCAAATTTCAGGGATCACAGATTATATAATGAAAGAATTTAATAATTCCATCTTTAAATAAGTAAGCCATTGACCTTTTTTCGTATCATCAATTCCTGGGCAGACTTGCCAGGTAAGAAACTGTATGCTGTCATCACGCATTTTTTAATATGCCATCAGTTAATCGCCAGATAATCATAGTGTCTGGCCTGATGAATTCTGTTGGCCTGACATCATTATCACAAGCACCTGAATCTCTGTTGTGGTGCGGCAGGACGTGAGATAATGGGCCCAATCCTGGCGTAGCAGTAGTAGCCACGATGTTGATAACAGCTGAAAAGATGGCTGCAGCAGGGGCATCACCAGCATAGCTGAGGAGAGAGTGTTCTTCCCTGTTCTGGTCGTCATCCTTTTTAGCAGGTCTCGGTGATGGTGCCGACCTGCTAGTGCCACCTTCTTCTCATGGTAGAACAAAACCATTGTGAAGATGTGGAGGAAGAGCAGGTAGTCAACACCCAGACCACCGTGCCGGCCTTGTTGAAGTCCTTGTACTTCTCGGTTGGCACCGTGCAACCATCTGGACTCAATCATCCAGCATCCCTAGTACTCTGCGAGATGCATAGATCATTCAGAAAATGCTCTGCCCATGTCTATATCTTTCCTAACCTTGTCCCTGACAGATATTTGCACCCTAACCATAAAGGGTGATGTCATTGTCGCTCGTTTACATAACTTAATGAATTTAATAAGTCAGTAATACCTAACTGTCACAATAAATATGTGATGTAGCATTTTACTGGCAGGGAAGCATGGTCAGAATCCAGGCATGAAGGATAGCATCATCATCAATTGAAAAAATGAATCCTAAAATGTGATGATATTGCACATTAACTCCACAAGAGGGAGCTTTACAGGCTTCTTCATGGAATGGTGGATTGTGGTTTACATTACTATACAAATATTTACATTATCTTGGGGATGAACACAGATTGTCAATTTAAATACATTAATTATGTAATTAGATGATCTGTGACACCAGATTCCAGGTGTCATGGACGATATAATCATTGTTTTATATAATTAAATAATCAAATAATGATTTCATGTAACATCATCCACTTCCCTAAGGTGGCTCCAAACCAGGCTCATGAACGATGCTGTCGTGATTAATTTAAATATTGCAACTGCATAATTGACAATAAGATGGTCTATAATACTTGCCTCCCACATCACGTCACCTCAATCCACTGATCATGGGTTATCTAATGTCCTATTTTAATAATCAAATAACAATAAATTCAGAGGATGAAATGGTCTGCCATACTCCACACAATGGAGTCTCAGTTGACTCCCACATGATTGTGGGAAACTCCCAAGTTCATCCCTTATTTAATCTCAGAGTTGGGTAGTAACATGTTTAAATGCTGAACTGTCATTGTGTATGCAGCGTTTTTAGAAGATATCACATATTTAATGTGGGACGGCTGCCTCAAAAGAGATGGACTGAAATCAAAACAATCCCTCAAATGGATTATCACCTTCCTGAAGGAAGTCAACAAAGGCAAACTCACCTTTTGATGAATAATTGCGAGTCTTATTATCTTTCGTTCCATACTTTCACTTCTTAGGAGAGAGGGTATTCATAAACGGAAGACTTTGTACTGTTTCTCCACAGACTATGTTCTCTGATGATTAGGTAATCTTGAATTTACTAACCAGTAAAAGCTGTAGGCACATTTCCAGAGGTGTGGCTATGATTTGTTTAAGCGAATCAAATGCTGTCATGAAAAGTTTTAGGAGATAGTTATCTTGGGAGACTGTAATGTCCCATGATAACACTTTCTCGAAGCTGCTCTCTGGTCCTTGGCCCATGATACCAGGAGACAGAATGCAAGAAGGGTTGCCAGGCAACATTTATGAACCAACATTCTGTCACATTCTAGTGCCCCTCCCGCATGCTAAAAGGAGTATACCCACCAATGAACTACCCTTACACCCTCACCGAGTTTCTCACAGAAACAAAGCAGGGCTCTTTCTTTTGAGTTCTACATATTTACTAGTCTCTCAAGCTACAACTTGCCTATAGTGACATAAGCACGAAAACGAAAGCATCATTGTGCCATTCAAGTACAATGATAAGTATTTTAAACCTCTTTTCTATGCTTCAATTTTCTAATTTCTACAATGGAAAAAACAGAATTAATCGCCTCTACCATAAACCTTTTCTCTTTTTTGAAAATAAAATAAACTCCCTCTTCATTCTCTTACCTTTAGAGGAGCTTGATGCCATGGTTTCTCACAGTTGTTTAGATTTGCATTAGGCTGATGATTAAGAATTTTGAGCAGTGTCTTATGTTTCTTTCAGTAATTTTGGATTACACGATTGACTGTTCTCTATTAAGTCTTGAACCCCGCTTTCTAATATGGTTATTTAGAGTGATTTATTGTTGGTGGTGTGTCATGTTATCAGCCCGACAGTGTTCATTAGATGAGATTCCCTGATCAGGAGATCATTCAGTTATTCCATTTTTAAAATCGGTGGTCACTGTGTCCTTCATGGGTCAGTTCTCTTGAGACCTCTCAGAAACTGATGATGCAAAACAGTACAGTTTTTTTAAAAAAATCATGTAATCATTCGATTATTAAGAATCTACTATTACGTACACAGTAATCCCCGTATAAGGCAGTGCCCCTCATTCTCTGGGCACTGCTTCTGGTACCGATCTCCTGCTGTGTCAATCCCACAGAAGCCAAATGACGGATGACACCATCATGACTTACGCAATCAAATGAGTTAATAATTGGATAGTCCTCCATACTTAACTTTCATAAGATGGACCCAACTCCAGTGATTGCCAAGGAAGTAGTTCTTAGATAATTAAATAATGCCACGTGATTAACTCCCATGGAGGAATGGCCCCAGTCCAGTCAAGAAGAACAACACCTTCATCGATTTAAATAATGAATATAGAATGAAAAATGATTGAATAATGTCATGGTGGTGCATACTTAAATCTCACATGGAGTAGTCAGACTGATCTCTTCCTGGAATATTGAGCAATTTGAAAAATTAAATTGATAATTAATTAGTGGGCCTTTTATATTAACATTGATGAGATGGCACCAAAGTCCTAAAACTATCGCTGATGTAACCATCTATTGACAGAGCTAAATGGTGAAGTAATGAGATGACATTACCTCATCAACTACCAAAATCTGACTCCAAAAGGGACTTATGGTCCATAACATTACCTGTATTTTAAATATGTAATTCAAATGATGAATTATTAATTAATTTCCTAGTTTAACAGTTAAAGAACTAAGTGTAGTATTAGATGACGTGACTGTCTGGTACAAAGGTCTTCCCTAAGGAGGCTCAAAACTCCAGTGATCACTGAATACATAATGACAGATTTTCATAATTAAATGAATAAACATTAAACTAGTGGATGGTGTTTTATGCGTGTAGCCTAAATGACTTCATAATACTGAAGAGGAATTGAGTACTTAATCATAGATTTGAACAAAAAAATGAATGAATTAAGAGATAGTTTCTCATAATTCACCCCTAGAGAGATAACAAAATGATATCAACATAGATTTAAATAAAGGAAGGAATTAAGGAAGGAAGGAAGGAAGGAAGGAAGGAAGAAAGAAGGAAAGGAAGAAAGAAGAAAGAATTCACAAGATACAATTTAACACCGACAAGGTGGATCCCAGACTCCACTCTTCCTGGAGTAGAAAAAGACAGACTTGAATAATAAAATAATCAGATAGTTAGGTAGTCTGTCACAATTGAGTGTGATACAAGGTGGAGCCAAATTTCCGGGATCACGGATTATATAATGAAAGAATTTAATAATTACATCTTTAAATAAGTAAGCCATTGACCTTTTTCCGTATCATCAATTCCTGGGCAGACTTGCCAGGTAAGAAACTGTATGCTGTCATCACGCATTTTTTAAAATGCCATCAGTTAATCGCCAGATAATCATAGTGTCTGGCCTGATGAATTCTGTTGGCCTGACATCATCACAAGCACCTGAATCTCTGTTGTGGTGCGGCGGGACGTGAGATAATGGGCCCAATCCTGGCATAGCAGTAGTAGCCACAATGATGATAGCAGCTGAAAAGATGGGTGCAGCAGGGGCATCAATAGCATAGCTGAAAGAGAGATGTTCTTCCGTGTTCTGAGTCATCATCCTTTTGCCAGGTCTCGGTGATGGTGCTGACCTGCTAGTGCCACTCCTGCTTCTAGCATGGTAGATCACAACCAATGTGAATATGTGCAGGAAGAGTGGGTAGTCAACCCCCAGACCACCGTGCCGACCTTAACAAAGTCCTTGTACTTCTCGGTTGGCACCGTGCAACCTTCTGGACTCTATAATCCAGCACCCCTTGTACTCTAGGAGATGCATAGGTCATTCAAAAAATGCTCTGGCTATGTCTACATCTTTCCTAACCTTGTCCCTGACAGATATTTGCACCCTAACCGTAAACGGTAATGTCATTGTCAGTCGTTTACATAATTTAGAGAATTAAATAAGTCACTAATAGCTAACTGTCACAATAAATAGGGGATATAGCATTCTACTGGCAGGGAAGCATGGCCAGACTCCAGTCATGAAGGATGTCATCATCACCATTGAAAACATGAATCATAATATGTGATGATATTGCCCATTAACTCCACAAGTGGGAACTTTACAGGTCTCTTCTTTGAATGGTGGATTGTTGTTTACATTACTATACAAATATTTACATTATCTTGGGGATTAACACATATTGTCAATTTAAATACATTAATTATTAAATTAGATGATCTGTGGCACCAGATTCCAGGTGTCATGGACGATATAATCGTTTTATATAATTAAATAATCAAATAATGAGTCCATGTAACATCATCCACTTCCCTTAGGTGGCTCCAAACCAGGCTCATGAACGATGCTGTCTTGATTAATTTAAATATTTTAACTATATAATTTACATTAAGATGGTCTATAATAATTGCCACCCACATCGTGTAACCACAACCCACTGATCATGGATTATCTAATGTCCTATTTTAATAATTAAATACCAATATAATCAGAGGATGAAATGGTCTGCCATACCCCACACAATTGTGCCTCAGTTGCCTCCCACATGATTGTGGGAAACTCCCAGGCTCATCCCTTTTTAATCGCAGAGTTGGGTAGTAACATGTTCAAATGCTGAACTGTCATTGGGTATGCAGCGTTTTTAGAAGATATCACATATTTAATGTTGGACGGCTGCCTCAAAAGAGATGGACTGAAATCTAAAAATCAATAAGTCTACTCTAACAAATGGATTATCACCTTCCTGAAGGAAGTCAACAATGGGAAACTCACCTTTTGATGAATAATTGTGAGTCTTATTATCTTTTGTTCCGTAGTTTTTCTTCTTAGGAGAGAGGGGATTCATAAACAGAAGACTTTGAACAGTTTTTCCACAGACTATGTTCACTGATGATCTGGTAATCTTGAATTTGGTAACCAGTAAAAGCTGTAGGCATACTTCCAGAGGTGTGGCTCTAACTTTTTTAGGTGAATCAAATGCAGTCATTAAAATGTTTAGGAGATAGTTATCTTGGGAGACTGTAATGTCCCATGTTATCCCATTCTCGATGCTTCTCTCTGGTCCTTGGCACATGATACCAGGATACAGAATGCAAGCAGGGTTGCCAGGCAACATTTATGAAGCAACATTCTTTCACATTCTAGTGCCCCTCCCACATGCTTGAAGGAGTATACCCACCGATGAACTAACCTTACATCCTCACTGAGTTTCTCAGAAAAACAAAGCAGGTCTCTTTCTTTTGAGTTCTACATATATACCAATCTCTCAAGCTACAACTTGCCTATAGTGACATAAGCATGAAAACGAAAGCATCATTGTGCCATTCAAGTACAATGATGAGTATTTTAAACCTGTTTTCTATTCTTCAGTTTTCTAATTTCTAGAACGGAAACAATACAATTAATCGCCTGTACTATAATCCCTTTCCCTTCATTGAAAATAAAATTAACTCCTCTTCATTCTCTTACCTTTAGAAGAGCTTAATCCCATGGTTTCTCAGAGTTGTTTAGATTTGCATTAGGCTGATGATTAAGGATTTGAGCAGTGTCTTAATTCTCTTTCAGTTATTTTGGATTCCTCAATTGACTGTTCTCTATTAAGTCCTGTACCCTGCTTTCTAATATGGCTATTTAGAGTGATTTATTGTTGGTGGGGTGTCATGTTACTAGCCCGACAGAGTTCAATAGATGAGATTCCCTGATCAGGAGATTATTCAGTTATTCCATTTGTAAAATCGGTGGTCACTGTGTCCTTCATGGGTCAGTTCTGTTGCAACCTCTCAGAAACTGATGATGGGAAACAGTAGAGTTTTTTTTTAAATCGTGTAATCATTCGATTGTTAAAAATCTACTATTACGTAATCAGTAATCACCATATAAGGCAGTGTCCCCCATTTTCTGGGCACTGCTTCTGGTTCCGATCTACTGCTGTGTCAATCCCTCAGCAGCCAAATGACAGATGACACCATCATGACTTACGCAATCTAATAAGTTAATAATTGGATAGTCCTCCATACTTCACTTTCATAAGATGGAACCAAACTCCAGTGATTGTCAAGGAAGTAGTACTTACATAACTAAATACTTGCATGTGAGTAACTCCCATGGAGGAATGGCCCGACTCTAGTCAAAAGAACAATATCTTCATCGATTTAAATAATTAATATATAATGAAATATGATTGAATGATGCCATGATGGTGCATTCTTAAATCCCACATGGAGTAGTCAGACTGATATCTTCCTGGAATAATGATGTTTTTAAAAAATTTAATTGATAATTATTTAGAGGGCCTTTGATAGTAACACTGACGAGATGGCACCAAAGTCCTCAACCTATCGCTGATGTAAAGATCAATTTACATAGCTAAATGATGAAGTAATGAGATGATATTACATTATCAACTCCCAAAATCTGACTCCAAAAGGGACTTCTGGTCCATAACATTACCTGTATTTTAAATACGTAAATTAAATGGTGAATTATTACTTAATTTCCTAGTTTAACATTTAAAGAAGTAAGTGTAGTATTAGATGATGTGATGGTCTGGTACAACGGTCTCCCCTAAGGAGGCTCAAAACTCCAGTGGTCACTGAATACATACTGACAGATTTTAATAATTAAATGAATAAACCTTAAACAAGTGGATGGTGTTTTATGCGTGAAGCCTAAGTGATTGCTCAATAGTGAAGAGACATTTAATTCTTAATCATAGATTTGAACAAAAAATGAATGAATAAAGAGATAATTTCTCATAATTCACCCCTAGAGAGATAACAAAATGATATCAACATTGATTTAAATAAAGAAATGAAGAAAGATAGAAAGAAAGATAGATAGATAGATAGAAAGAACTCACAAGATACAATTTCACACCTACAAGTTGGATCCAGACTCCACTCATTCCTGGAGTAGAAAAAGACAGATTTGAATAATGAAATAATCAGATACTTAGATCGTCTGTCACACTTGAGTCACACAAGGTTGCGCCAAACTTCAGGGATCACAGATTTTATAATGAAAGAATTTAATAATTACATCTTTAAATATGTAAGCCGTTGACCTTTTTTTGTAACATCAATTCCTGGGCAGAGTTGCCAGGTATGAAACTGTATGCTGTCATCACACATTTTTTAAATGCCATCAGTTATTCATCAGATAATCATACTGTCTTGCCTGATGAATTCTGTTGGCCTGACATCATCACAAGCACTTGAATCTCTGTTGTGGTGCGGCGGGACGCGAGATAATGGGCCCAATCCTGGCGTAGCAGTAGTAGCCACAATGTTGATAACAGCTGTAAAGATGGCTGCAGCAGGGGCATCACCAGCATAGCTGAGAGAGAGATGTTCTTCCGTGTTCTGAGTCATCATCCTTTTGCCAGGTCTCGGTGATGGTGCTGACCTCCTAGTGCCACTCCTGCTTCTCATGGTAGAACACAACCAATGTGAATATGTGCAGGAAGAGTGGGTAGTCAACACCCAGACCACCGTGCCGGCCTTGACAAAGTCCTTGTACTTCTCGGTGGGCACCGTGCAACCTTCTGGACTCTATAATCCAGCACCCCTTGTACTCTAGAAGATGCATAGGTCATTCAAAAAATGCTCTGGCTATGTCTACATCTTTCTAAACCTTGTCCCTGACAGATATTTGCACCTAACCGTAAACGGTAATGTCATTGTCAGTCGTTTACATAATTTAGAGAATTAAATAAGTCACTAATAGCTAACTGTCACAATAAATAGGGGATATAGCATTCTACTGGCAGGGAAGCATGGCCAGACTCCAGTCATGAAGGATGTCATCATCATCCATTGAAAAAATGAATCATAAAATGTGATGATATTGCCCATTAACTCCACAAGTGGGAACTTTACAGGTCTCTTCTTTGAATGGTGGATTGTTGTTTACATTACTATACAAATATTTACATTATCTTGGGGATTAACACATATTGTCAATTTAAATACATTAATTATTAAATTAGATGATCTGTGGCACCAGATTCCAGGTGTCATGGACGATATAATCTGTTTTATATAATTAAATAATCAAATAATGAGTCCATGTAACATCATCCACTTCCCTAAGGTGGCTCCAAACCAGGCTCATGAACGATGCTGTCTTGATTAATTTAAATATTTTAACTACATAATTTACATTAAGATGGTCTATAATAATTGCCACCCACATCGCTTCACCACAACCCACTGATCATGGATTATCTAATGTCCTATTTTAATAATTAAATACCAATATAATCAGAGGATGAAATGGTCTGCCATACCCCACACAATTGAGCCTCAGTTGCCTCCCACATGATTGTGGGAAACTCCCAGGCTCATCCCTTTTTTAATCGCAGAGTTGGGTAGTAACATGTTCAAATGCTGAACTGTCATTGGGTATGCAGCGTTTTTAGAAGATATCACATATTTAATGTTGGACGGCTGCCTCAAAAGAGATGGACTGAAATCTAAAAATCAATAAGTCTACTCTAACAAATGGATTATCACCTTCCTGAAGGAAGTCAACAATGGGAAACTCACCTGTTTGATGAATAATTGTGAGTCTTATTATCTTTTGTTCCGTAGTTTTTCTTCTTAGGAGAGAGGGGATTCATAAACAGAAGACTTTGAACAGTTTTTCCACAGACTATGTTCACTGATGATCTGGTAATCTTGAATTTGGTAACCAGTAAAAGCTGTAGGCATACTTCCAGAGGTGTGGCTATAACTTTTTTAGGTGAATCAAATGCAGTCATTAAATTTTTAGGAGATAGTTATCTTGGGAGACTGTAATGTCCCATGTTATCCCATTCTCGAAGCTTCTCTCTGGTCCTTGGCCCATGATACCAGGATACAGAATGCAAGCAGGGTTGCCAGGCAACATTTATGAACCAACATTCTGTCACATTCTAGTGCCCCTCCCACATGCTTAAAGGAGTATACCCACCGGTGAACTAACCTTACAGCCTCACTGAGTTTCTCAGAAAAACAACGTAGGGCTCTTTCTTTTGAGTTCTACATATATACCAATCTCTCAAGCTACAACTTGCCTATAGTGACATAAGCATGAAAACGAAAGCATCATTGTGCCATTCAAGTACAATGATGAGTATTTTAATCCTGTTTTCTATGCTTCAGTTTTCTAATTTCTAGAACGGAAACAATACAATTAATCGCCTCTACTATAATCCCTTTCCCTTCATTGAAAATAAAATTAACTCCTCTTCATTCTCTTACCTTTAGAGGAGCTTAATCCCATGGTTTCTCAGAGTTGTTTAGATTTGCATTAGGCTGATGATTAAGGATTTTGAGCAGTGTCTTATGTCTCTTTCAGTTATTTTGGATTCCTCAATTGACTGTTCTCTATTAAGTCCTGTACCCCGCTTTCTAATATGGCTATTAGAGTGATTTATTGTTGGTGGTGTGTCATGTTATCAGCCCGACAGAGTTCATTAGATGAGATTCCCTGATCAGGAGATTATTCAGTTATTCCATTTGTAAAATCGGTGGTCACTGTGTCCTTCATGGGTCAGTTCTGTTGCAACCTCTCAGAAACTGATGATGGGAAACAGTAGAGTTTTTTTTTTTTTTTTTAAATCGTGTAATCATTCGATTGTTAAAAATCTACTATTACGTAATCAGTAATCACCATATAAGGCAGTGTCCCCCATTTTCTGGGCACTGCTTCTGGTTCCGATCTACTGCTGTGTCAATCCCTCAGCAGCCAAATGACAGATGACACCATCATGACTTACGCAATCTAATAAGTTAATAATTGGATAGTCCTCCATACTTCACTTTCATAAGATGGAACCAAACTCCAGTGATTGTCAAGGAAGTAGTACTTACATAACTAAATAATTGCATGTGAGTAACTCCCATGGAGGAATGGCCCGACTCCAGTCAAGAAGAACAATATCTTCATCGATTTAAATAATTAATATATAATGAAATATGATTGAGTGATGCCATGATGGTGCATTCTTAAATCCCACATGGAGTAGTCAGACTGATATCTTCCTGGAATAATGATTTTTTTAAAAAATTAAATTGATAATTATTTAGATGGCCTTAGATAGTAACACTGACGAGATGGCACCAAAGTCCTCAACCTATCGCTGATGTAAAGATCAATTTACATAGCTAAATGATGAAGTAATGAGATGATATTACATTATCAACTCCCAAAATCTGACTCCAAAGGGACTTCGGGTCCATAACATTACCTGTATTTTAAATACGTTAATTAAATGATGAATTATTACTTAATTTCCTAGTTTAACATGTTAAGAAGTAAGTGTAGTATTAGATGATGCGATGGTCTGGTACAACGGTCTCCCCTAAGGAGGCTCAAAACTCCAGTGATCACTGAATACATACTGACAGATTTTAATAATTAAATGAATAAACCTTAAACTAGTGGATGGTGTTTTATGCGTGAAGCCTAAGTGATTGCTCAATAGTGAAGAGACATTTAATTCTTAATCATAGATTTGAACAAAAAATGAATGAATGAAGAGATAATTTCTCATAATTCACCCATAGACAGATAACAAAATGAGATCAACATTGATTTAAATAAATAAATAATGAAATCACAACAGACATTTTAACACCAACAAAGGGGCTCCAGACTCCACTCTTCCTGGAGTAGAAAAAGACAGATTTAAATAATGAAAGCATAAGATTGTTAGATCGTCTGTCACACTTGAGTCACACAAGGTAGCACCACACTTCAGGGTTCACAGATTATATAATGAAACAATTTAATAATTGCATCTTTACATATCTATGGCGTTGAACTTTTTCGTATCATCGATTCCTGGGCAGATTTGCCAGATATGAAAACGGATGCTGTCATCACAGATTTTTTAATATTCCATCAGTTAATCATCAGATAATCAAACTTTCTTGCCTGGTGAATTCTGTTGGCCTGACATCCTCACCGGTGCCTGAATCTCTGTTGTGTTGCGGCAGGACCCGAGGTAATAGGCCCATTCCTGGCATACCAGTAGTAGCCAAAATGTTGATATCAGCAGAAAAGGTGGCTGCAGAAGGGGCATCAACAGCATAGCTGAGGGAGAGATGTTCTTCCGTGTTCAGAGTCGTCATCCTTTTGCCAGGTCTCGGTAATGGTGCCGACCTCCTAGTGCCGCTACATCTTCTAGACATAGACCACAACCGATGTGAAGATGTGGAGGAAGAGCAAGTAGTCAACCCCCATACCACCATGCAGACCTTGGAAAAGTACTTGTACTTCTCGGAGGGCACCATGCAATCTTCTGGACTCTATTCTCCAGCATTCCTAGTGGTCTGGAAGACGCATAGATATTCAGAAAATGCTCTGCCCATGTCTACAAGCTTCCTAATTTGTCGCTGACAGATATCTGCAACCTAATAATAATCGGTGTTGGCATTGTCTGTCGTTTAAGTAATTTAAAGAATTAAATAAGTCAGTGATAGCTAACTGTCCCAATAAAGAGGGGATGTAGCATTTAATTGGCTGGGAAGTATGGCCAGACTCCAGTCATGAAGAATATCATCATCATCCATTGAAACCATGAATCATAAACTGTGATGATATTGCACATTAACGCCACAAGTGGGAGCTTGACGGTTCTCTTCGTGGAATGGTGGATTGTTGTTTACATTACTATACAAATATTTACATTATCTGGGGGATTCACACAGATTGTCAATTTAAATACATTAATTATGTAATTAGATGATCTGTGGCATCAGATTCCAGGGGTCATGGATGATATAATCATTGTTTTATATAATTAAATAATCAAATAATGAGTTCATGTAACATCATCCTCTTCCCTAAGGTGGCTTCAAACCAGGCACATGAACGATGCTGTTATGATTAATTTAAATATTTTAACTATATAATTGATATTAAGATGGTCTATGATACTTTCCTCCCACATCGCATAACCACAATCCACTGATCATGGATTATCTAAAGTCCTATTTTAATAATCAAATAACAACATAATCAGAGGATGAAATGGTCTGCCATTCTCCACACAATTTTCTCTCAGTTGCCTCCCACATGATTGTGGGAAACTCCCAGGTTCATCCCTTATTTAATCGCAGAGCACAGTAGTAACATGTTTAAATGCTGAACTGTCATTGTGTATGCAGGGTTTTTCAAAGATATCACATATTTAATGTTGGACGGCTGCCTCAAAAGAGATGGACTGAAATCTAATAATCGCTAAGTCTACTCTAACAAACAGATTATCACCTTCCTGAAGGAAGTCAACAATGTCAAACTCACCTGTTTGGTGAATAATCGTAGTCTTATTATCTTTTGCTCCATAGTTTTACTTCTGAGGAGAGAGAGTATTCATAAACAGAAGACTCTGAACTGTTTCTCCACAGACTATGTTCTCTGATGATTAGGTAATCTTGAATTTGGTAACCAGGAAAAGCTGTAGGCACACTTCCAGAGGTGTGGCTCTGACTTGGTTAGGCGAATCAAATGCTGTCATGAAAAGGTTTAGGAGATAGTTATCTCGGCAGACTGTAATGTCCCATGATAACACTTTCTCGAAGCTGCTCTCTCGTCCTTGGCCCATGATACCAGGATACAGGATATTTGCAAACTAAAATTAATCTGTGATGGCATTGTCTGTCATTTAAGTAATTTAAAGAATTAAATAAGTCAGTGATAGCTAACTGTCCAAATAAAGAGGTGATGTAGCATTTAACTGGCAGGGAGGTATGGCCAGACTCCAGTCATGAAGGATGTCATGATCATCGAGTCAATGAATCATAAAACGTGTAGATATTGCACATTACCTTCAAAAGAGGGAGCTTTACCGGACTCTTCATGGAATGGAGGATTGTTGTCTACATAAGTATACAAATGTTTATATTATCTTTGGGATAACACAGATTGTCAATTTAAATTAATTAATTATGTAATTAGATGATCTGTGGCACCAGATCAGGTGTCATGGACGATATAATCATTGTTTATCTAATTAAATAATCAAATAATGAGTTCATGTAACATCATCCAATTTCCTAGGTGGCTCCAAACCAGGCTTATGAATGATGCTGTCATGATTAATTTAAATATTTTAACTACATAATTGATATTAAGATGGTCTATAATAATTGCCTCCCACATTGTGTCACCACAATCCACTGATCATGGAATATCTAATTTCCTATTTTAATGATCAAATAACAACATAATGAGAGGATGAAATGGTCTGCCATGCTCCACACAATTGCCTCTCAGGCGACTCCCACATGATTTTGGGAAACTCCCAGGTTCATCCCTTATTTAATCGCAGAGCAGAGTAGGAACATGTTTAAATGCTGAACTCTCATTGTGTATGCAGGGTTTTTAGAAGATATCACATATTTAATGTTGGGCGGCTGCCTCAAAAGAGATGGACTGTAATCCAATAATCACTAAGTCCACTCTAACAAACGGATTATCACAATCCTGAAGGAAGTCAACAATGGCAAACTCACCTTTTGATGAATAAATGTGAGTCTTATTATCTTTGTGTCCATAATATTACTTGTTAGGAGAGAGAATTCATAAACAGAAGATTTTGAACTGTTTGTCCACAGACGATGTTCTCTCATGATTAGGTAATCTTGAATTTGATAACCAGTAAAAGCTGTATCCAAACTTCCAGATATTTGGCTGTGACTTGGTTAGGCGAATCAAATGCTGTCATTGAAAGTTTTTGGAGATAGTTATCTTGGGAGACTGTAATGTCCCATGATAACTCTTTCTCGAAGCTGCTCTCTGGTCCTTGGCCCATGCTACCAGGATACAGAATGCACGCAGGGTTGCCAGGCAACATTTATGAACCAACATTCTGTCACATTCTAGTACCCCTCCCACATGCTAAAAGGAGCATACCTACATATTAACTAACTTTACCGCCCCACTGAGTTTCTCACAAAAACAAAGCAGGGCCCTTTCTTTTGAGTTTTACATATATACCCATCTCTCAAGCTACAAAATGCCTATAGTGACATAGGCATGGCAATGAAAGCACCATTATGCCATTCAAGTACAATAATGAGTATTTTGAACCTGCTTTCTATGCTGCAATTTTCTAATTTCTAGAAAAGAAACAATAAATTTAATTGCCTCAACAATAATCCTTTTCCCTTTCTTGAAAATAAAATAAACTCCTCTTCATCCTCTTACCATTAGAGGAGCTTGATCCCATGGTTTCTCAGAGTTGTGTAGATTTGCATTAGGCTGATGATTAAGGATTTTGAGCAGTGTCTTATATTTCTTTCAGTCATTTTGGATTCCTCCATTGACTGTTCTCTATTAAGTCCTGTACCCTCTTTCTAATATGGTTATTTAGAGTTATTTATTGTTGGTGGTGTGTCAGGTTAACAGCCGGACAGAGTTCATTAGATGACATTCCCTGATGAGGAGATTATTCAGTTATTCCATTTTTAAAATCGGTGGTCACTGTGTCCTTCATGGGTCAGTTCTGTTGCAACCTTTCAGAAACTGATGATACGAAACAGTACAGTTTCATGTAATCATTCGATTGTTAAAAACCTACTACTACGTAATCAGTAATCACTGTATGAGGCAGTGTCTCCCATTCTCTAGGCACTGCTTCTGGTACCGATCGGCTGCTGTGTCAATCCCACAGCAGCCACATGACGGATGACACCATCATTACTTACGCAATCAAGTAAGTTAACAATGGGATGGTCCTCCATACTTAACTTTCATAAGATGGAACCAAACTCCAGTGATTGTCAAGGAAGGAGTACTTAGATGATTAAATACAGCCACGTGATTAACTCCCATGGAGGAATGGCCCTACTCCAGTCAAGAAGAACAACATCTTCATCGATTCAAATAAGGAATATATAATGAAAAACGATTGAGTAATGTCATGGTGTTGCATACTTAAATCCCAAATGGAGTAGCCAGACTGGTCTCTTCCTGGAATAATGATTTATTTATAAAATTAAATTGATAATTAATTAGCTGGCGTTTTATACTAACACTGACGAGATGTCACCAAAGTCCTAAAACTATCGCTGATGTAATGACCTATTTACAGAGCTAAATGATGAAGTAATGAGCTGATATTACATCGTCTACTAACAAAATCTGACTCCAAAGGGACTTAGGGTCCATAACATTACCTGTATTTCAAATACTTTAATTAAGTGATGAATTATTATTTAATTTCCTAGTTTACCCGGTTAATAAGTAAGTGTACTATTAGATGATGCGATGTTCTGGCACGATGGACTCCCCTAAGGAGGCTAAAAACTTTAGTGGTCACTGAATACGTAATGACAGATTTTCATAATTCAATGAATAAATATTAATCTAGTGGATGGTGTTATATGCACGAAACCTAAAGATTGATCAATACTGAAGAGTCATTGAGTTCTTAATCATAGATTTGAACAATAAAATGAATGAATGAAGAGATAATTTCTCATAATTCACCCATAGACAGATAACAAAATGAGATCAACATTGATTTAAATAAATAAATAATGAAATCACAACAGACATTTTAACACCAACAAAGGGGCTCCAGACTCCACTCTTCCTGGAGTAGAAAAAGACAGATTTAAATAATGAAAGCATAAGATTGTTAGATCGTCTGTCACACTTGAGTCACACAAGGTAGCACCACACTTCAGGGTTCACAGATTATATAATGAAACAATTTAATGATTGCATCTTTACATATCTATGGCGTTGAACTTTTTCGTATCATCGATTCCTGGGCAGATTTGCCAGATATGAAAACGGATGCTGTCATCACAGATTTTTTAATATTCCATCAGTTAATCATCAGATAATCAAACTTTCTTGCCTGGTGAATTCTGTTGGCCTGACATCCTCACCGGTGCCTGAATCTCTGTTGTGTTGCGGCAGGACCCGAGGTAATAGGCCCATTCCTGGCATACCAGTAGTAGCCAAAATGTTGATATCAGCAGAAAAGGTGGCTGCAGAAGGGGCATCAACAGCATAGCTGAGGGAGAGATGTTCTTCCGTGTTCAGAGTCGTCATCCTTTTGCCAGGTCTCGGTAATGGTGCCGACCTCCTAGTGCCGCTACATCTTCTAGACATAGACCACAACCGATGTGAAGATGTGGAGGAAGAGCAAGTAGTCAACCCCCATACCACCATGCAGACCTTGGAAAAGTACTTGTACTTCTCGGAGGGCACCATGCAATCTTCTGGACTCTATTCTCCAGCATTCCTAGTGGTCTGGAAGACGCATAGATATTCAGAAAATGCTCTGCCCATGTCTACAAGCTTCCTAATTTGTCGCTGACAGATATCTGCAACCTAATAATAATCGGTGTTGGCATTGTCTGTCGTTTAAGTAATTTAAAGAATTAAATAAGTCAGTGATAGCTAACTGTCCCAATAAAGAGGGGATGTAGCATTTAATTGGCTGGGAAGTATGGCCAGACTCCAGTCATGAAGAATATCATCATCATCCATTGAAACCATGAATCATAAACTGTGATGATATTGCACATTAACGCCACAAGTGGGAGCTTGACGGTTCTCTTCGTGGAATGGTGGATTGTTGTTTACATTACTATACAAATATTTACATTATCTGGGGGATTCACACAGATTGTCAATTTAAATACATTAATTATGTAATTAGATGATCTGTGGCATCAGATTCCAGGGGTCATGGATGATATAATCATTGTTTTATATAATTAAATAATCAAATAATGAGTTCATGTAACATCATCCTCTTCCCTAAGGTGGCTTCAAACCAGGCACATGAACGATGCTGTTATGATTAATTTAAATATTTTAACTATATAATTGATATTAAGATGGTCTATGATACTTTCCTCCCACATCGCATAACCACAATCCACTGATCATGGATTATCTAAAGTCCTATTTTAATAATCAAATAACAACATAATCAGAGGATGAAATGGTCTGCCATTCTCCACACAATTTTCTCTCAGTTGCCTCCCACATGATTGTGGGAAACTCCCAGGTTCATCCCTTATTTAATCGCAGAGCACAGTAGTAACATGTTTAAATGCTGAACTGTCATTGTGTATGCAGGGTTTTTCAAAGATATCACATATTTAATGTTGGACGGCTGCCTCAAAAGAGATGGACTGAAATCTAATAATCGCTAAGTCTACTCTAACAAACGGATTATCACCTTCCTGAAGGAAGTCAACAATGTCAAACTCACCTGTTTGGTGAATAATCGTAGTCTTATTATCTTTTGCTCCATAGTTTTACTTCTGAGGAGAGAGAGTATTCATAAACAGAAGACTCTGAACTGTTTCTCCACAGACTATGTTCTCTGATGATTAGGTAATCTTGAATTTGGTAACCAGGAAAAGCTGTAGGCACACTTCCAGAGGTGTGGCTCTGACTTGGTTAGGCGAATCAAATGCTGTCATGAAAAGGTTTAGGAGATAGTTATCTCGGCAGACTGTAATGTCCCATGATAACACTTTCTCGAAGCTGCTCTCTCGTCCTTGGCCCATGATACCAGGATACAGGATATTTGCAAACTAAAATTAATCTGTGATGGCATTGTCTGTCATTTAAGTAATTTAAAGAATTAAATAAGTCAGTGATAGCTAACTGTTCAAATAAAGAGGTGATGTAGCATTTAACTGGCAGGGAGGTATGGCCAGACTCCAGTCATGAAGGATGTCATGATCATCGAGTCAATGAATCATAAAACGTGTAGATATTGCACATTATCTTCAAAAGAGGGAGCTTTACAGGACTCTTCATGGAATGGAGGATTGTTGTCTACATAAGTATACAAATGTTTATATTATCTTTGGGATAACACAGATTGTCAATTTAAATTAATTAATTATGTAATTAGATGATCTGTGGCACCAGATCAGGTGTCATGGACGATATAATCATTGTTTATCTAATTGAATAATAAAATAATGAGTTCATTTAACATCATCCAATTTCCTAGGTGGCTCCAAACCAGGCTTATGAATGATGCTGTCATGATTAATTTAAATATTTTAACTACATAATTGATATTAAGATGGTCTATAATAATTGCCTCCCACATTGTGTCACCGCAATCCACTGATCATGGAATATCTAATTTCCTATTTTAATGATCAAATAACAACATAATGAGAGGATGAAATGGTCTGCCATGCTCCACACAATTGCCTCTCAGGCGACTCCCACATGATTTTGGGAAACTCCCAGGTTCATCCCTTATTTAATCGCAGAGCAGAGTAGGAACATGTTTAAATGCTGAACTCTCATTGTGTATGCAGGGTTTTTAGAAGATATCACATATTTAATGTTGGGCGGCTGCCTCAAAAGAGATGGACTGTAATCCAATAATCACTAAGTCCACTCTAACAAACGGATTATCACAATCCTGAAGGAAGTCAACAATGTCAAACTCACCTTTTGATGAATAAATGTGAGTCTTATTATCTTTGTGTCCATAATATTACTTGTTAGGAGAGAGAATTCATAAACAGAAGATTTTGAACTGTTTGTCCACAGACGATGTTCTCTCATGATTAGGTAATCTTGAATTTGATAACCAGTAAAAGCTGTATCCAAACTTCCAGATATTTGCTTGTGACTTGGTTAGGCGAATCAAATGCTGTCATTGAAAGTTTTTGGAGATAGTTATCTTGGGAGACTGTAATGTCCCATGATAACTCTTTCTCGAAGCTGCTCTCTGGTCCTTGGCCCATGCTACCAGGATACAGAATGCACGCAGGGTTGCCAGGCAACATTTATGAACCAACATTCTGTCACATTCTAGTACCCCTCCCACATGCTAAAAGGAGCATACCCACATATTAACTAACTTTACCGCCCCACTGAGTTTCTCACAAAAACAAAGCAGGGCCCTTTCTTTTGAGTTTTACATATATACCCATCTCTCAAGCTACAAAATGCCTATAGTGACATAGGCATGGCAATGAAAGCACCATTATGCCATTCAAGTACAATAATGAGTTTTTTGAACCTGCTTTCTATGCTGCAATTTTCTAATTTCTAGAAAAGAAACAATAAATTTAATTGCCTCAACAATAATCCTTTTCCCTTTCTTGAAAATAAAATAAACTCCTCTTCATCCTCTTACCTTTAGAGGAGCTTGATCCCATGGTTTCTCAGAGTTGTGTAGATTTGCATTAGGCTGATGATTAAGGATTTTGAGCAGTGTCTTATATTTCTTTCAGTCATTTTGGATTCCTCCATTGACTGTTCTCTATTAAGTCCTGTACCCTCTTTCTAATATGGTTATTTAGAGTTATTTATTGTTGGTGGTGTGTCAGGTTAACAGCTGGACAGAGTTCATTACATGACATTCCCTGATGAGGAGATTATTCAGTTATTCCATTTTTAAAATCGGTGGTCACTGTGTCCTTCATGGGTCAGTTCTGTTGCAACCTTTCAGAAACTGATGATACGAAACAGTACAGTTTCATGTAATCATTCGATTGTTAAAAATCTACTATTACGTAATCAGTAATCACTGCATAAGGCAGTGTCCCCCATTCTCTGGGGCACTGTTTCTGGTAACGATCTCTTGCACTGTCAATCCCATAACAGCCACATGAGGGATGACACCATCATTACTTACGCAATCAAGTAAGTTAAAAATTGGATAGTCCTCCATACTTAACTTTCAAAAGATAGAACCATACTCCAGTGATTGTCAAGGAAGTAGTACTTAGATGATTAAATACTGCCACGTGATTAACTCCCATGGAGGAATGGCCCGACTCCTGTCAAGAAGAACAACATCTTCTTCGATTCAAATAATTAATATATAATGAAAAATGATTGAATAATGTCATGGTGGTGCATACTTAAATCCCACATGCAGTAGTCAGACTGACCTCTTCCTGGAATAATGATTTATTTATAAAATTAAATTGATAATTAATTAGCTGGCATTTTATATTAACATTGACGAGATGGCACCAAAGTCCTAAACCTAACGCTGATGTAAAGATCTATTTACACAGCTAAATGATGTAGTAATGAGATGATGTTACGTCGTCTACTCACAAAATCTGACTCCAAACAGGACTTATGGTCCATAACATTACCTGTATTTTACATACTTCAATTAAATTATGAATTATTACCAAATTTCCTAGTTTAACAGTTAAAGAAGCAAGTGTAGTATTAGATTATGTGGTGGTCTGGTACAACGGTATCCCCTAAAGAGGCTCAAAACTCCAGTGATCACTGATTACATAATGACAGATTTTCATAATTAAATGAATAAACATTAAACAAGTGGATGGTGTTTTATGCGTGAAGCCTAACTGATTGCTCAATACTGAACAGACATTGAGTTCCTAATCATACATTTGAACAAAAAATGAATGAATAAAGAGATAGTTTCTCATAACTCACCCCTAGAGAAATAACAAAATGATATCAACATTGATTTAAATAAAGAAAGGAAGAAAGAAAGAAAGAAAGAAAGAATTCACAAGATACAATTTAACACCAACGTGGAGGATCAAGACTCCACTCTTCCTGGATTAGAAAAAGACAGATTTGAATAATGAAATAAACAGATATTTAGATAGTCTGTCACACTTGAGTCACACAAGGTGGCGCCAAACTTCAGGGATCACAGATTATATAATGAAAGAATTTAATAATTACATCTTTAAATTTGTAAGCCGTTGACCTTTTTTTGTATCATCAATTCTGTGGCAGACTTGCCAGGTATGAAACTGTATGCTGTCATCACACAATTTTAAAATGCCATCAGTTAATCGTCAGATAACCATACTGTCTTGCCTGATGAATACACTTGGCTTGACCTCCTCACAAGCGCCTGAATCTCTGTTGTGTTGCGCCAGGACTTGAGATAATGGGCACAATTCTGGCGTAGCAGTAGTAGCCACAATGTTGATAACAGCTGAAAAGATGGCTACAGCAGGGGCATCACCAGCAAAGCTGAGAAAGAGATGTTCTTCCGTGTTCTGAGTCGTTATCCTTTTGCCAGGTCCACTTAATGGTGCCAACCTCCTAGTGCCACTCCTTCTTCTAATGGCACATCACAACCGATGTGAAGATGTTGAGGAAGAGCAGGTAGTCAACACCCAGACCACCGTGCCGGCCTTAACAAAGTCCTTGTACTTCTCGGAGGGCAGCGTGCAACCTTCTTGACTCAATCACCCAGCATCCGTCGTACTCTGGGAGATGCATAGATCATTCAGAAAACACTCTGCCCATGTCTACAACTTTCCTAACCTTGTCCCTGACAGGTATTTGCACCCTAACATTAATCGGTGATGGCACTGTCTGTCGTTTGCATAATTTAAAGAATTAAATAAGTCAGTAATAGCTAACTGTCACAATAATTAGGGGATGTAGCATTTTACTGGCAGGGAAGCATGGCCAGACTCCATTCATGAAGGATGTCATCATCAACAATTGAGTCAATGAATCATAAAATGTGTAGATATTGCACATTATCTCCACAAGAGGGAGCTTTACAGGGCTCTTCATTGAATGGAGGATTGTTGTTTACATAACTATACAAATATTTACATTATCCTGGGGATTAACACAGATTGTCAATTTAAATTAATTAATTATGTAATTAGATGATCTGTGGCACCAGATTCCAGGTGTCATGGACGATATAATCATTGTTTTATATAGTTAAATAATCAAATAATGAATTCATGTAACATCATCCACTTCCCTAAGGTGGCTCAAAACCAGGCTCATGAGCGATGCTGTCATGATTTATTTAAATATTTTAACTACAAAATTGATATTAAGATGGTCTATAATAATTGCCTCCCACATCGAGCCACCACAATCCACTCATCATGGATTAACTAATGTCCTATTTTAATAATCAAATAACAACATAATCAGAGGATGAAATGATCTGCCATGCTCCACACAATTGAGTCTCAGTTGACTCCCACATGATTGTGGAAAACTCCAAGTTCCATCCCTTATTTAATCTCAGAGCAGAGTAGTAACATGTTTAAATGCTGAACTCTCATTGTGTATGCAGGGTTTTTAGAAGATATCACATATTTAATGTTGGGCGGCTGCCTCAAAAGAGATGGACTGCAATCCAATAATCACTAAGTCTACTCTAACAAATGGATTATCACCTTCCTGAAGGAATTCAACAATGTCAAACTCACCTTTTTGATGAATAATCGTGTGTCTTATTATCTTTTGTTCCATAGTTTTACTTCTGAAGAGAGAGATTATTCATAAACAGAAGACTCTGAACTGTTTCTCCACAGACTATGTCCTCTGATGATTAGGTAATCTTGCATTTGGTAACCAGGAAAAGCTGTAGGCACACTTCCAGAGGTGTGGCTATGACTTGGTTAGGCAAATCAAATGCTGTCATGAAAAGTTTTAGGAGAGAGTTATCTTGGCAGACTGTAATGTCCCATGATAACACTTTGTCAAGCTGCTCTCTCCTCCTTGGCACATGATACCAGGTACAGAATGCAAGGATGGTTGCCAGGCAACATTTATGAACCAACATTCTATCACATTCTAGTGCCCCTCCCACAGGCTT
This sequence comes from Phodopus roborovskii, assembly GCF_943737965.1. Classification (NCBI taxonomy): domain Eukaryota; kingdom Metazoa; phylum Chordata; class Mammalia; order Rodentia; family Cricetidae; genus Phodopus; species Phodopus roborovskii. The sequence continues at coordinate 201,919 of NW_026125860.1, read as the reverse complement.
AAAGGAGTATACCCACTGATGAACTAACCCTACACCCTCACTGACTTTCTCACAAAAATAATCAGGGCTCTTTCTTTTGAGTTCTACATATTTACCAGTCTCTCAAGTTACAACATGCCTATAGTGACATAAACATGAAATCGAAAGCATCATTGTGCCATTCAAGTACTATGATGAGTATTTTAAGCCTGTTTTCTATGCTTCAGTTTTCTAATTTCTAGAACGGAAACAATACAATTAATCGCCTGTACCATAATCCTTTTCCCTTTATTGAAAACAAAATTAACTCCTCTGCATCCTCTTACCTTTAGAGGAGCTTGATCCCATGGGTTTTCAGAGTTGCTTAGATTTGAATTAGGCTGAAGATTAAGGATTTTGAGCAGTGTCTTCTGTTTCTTTCATTCATTTTGGATTCCTCAATTGACTGTTCTCTATTAAGTCCTGTACCCTGCTTTCTAATATGGTTATTTAGAGTTATTTATTGTTGGTGGTGTGTCATGTTAACAGCCCGACAGAGTTCATTAGTTGAGATTCACTGATCAGATTATTCACTTATTCCATTTATTAAAATCGGTGGTCACTGTGTCCATCATGGGTCAGTTCTGTTGCAACCTCTCAGAAACTGATGATGCGAAACAGTACAGTTTTTTTTTAAAATCGTGTAATCATTGGATTGTTAAAAATCTACTATTGTGTAATCAGTAATCACTGTATGAGGCAGTGTCTCCCATTATCTGGCCACTGCTTCTGGTACCGATCCCCTGCTGTGTCAATGGCACAGCAGTCAAATTACGGATGACACCGTCATTACTTACACAATCAAATAAGTTAATAATTGGATAGTCCTCCATATATCACTTTCAAAAGATGGAAGCAAACTCCAGTGATTGCCAAGGAAATAGTACTTAGATAATTAAATAATGTCACGTGATTAACTCCCATGGAGGTTTGGCCTGAGTCCAGTCAAGAAGAACAACATCTTCTTCGATTTTAATAATTTATATATAATGAAAAATGATTGAAAAATGACATGGTGGTGCATACTTAAATCCCACATGGAGTAGTCAGTCAGATCTCTTACTGGAATAATGATGTTTTTAAAAAACTAAATTGAAAATTAATTAGTGGGCCTTTTATATTAACACTGATGAGATGTCACCAAAGTCCTAAACCTATTGGTGATGTAAAGATCTATTTACATAGCTAAATGATGAAGTAATGATATTACATCATCACCTCCAAAATCTGACTCCAAACTGGATTTATGATCCATAATATTACTTGTATTTCAAATACGTAAATTAAATGATGAATTATTTCTTAATTTCCTAGTTTACATATTAAAGAAGTAAGTGTAGTATTAGATGATGTGATGGTCTGGTACAACTGTCTCTCCAAAGGGGGCTCAAAACTCCAGTGATCACTGAATACATAATGACAAATTTTCATAATTAAATGAATAAACATTAAACAAGTGGAAAATGTTTTATGCATGAAGCCTGAATGATTGCTCAATATTGAAGAGATATTGAGTTCTTAATCATAGATTTGAACATAAAAGTGAACGAATGAAGAGATAGTTTCTCATAATTCTCCCCCAGAGTGATAACAAAATGATACCAACATTGATTTAAATAAAGAAAGGAAGAAAGAAAGAATGAAATAAAGAATGAAAGAAAGAATTCACAAGATACAATTTAACACCAACCAGGTGGATACAGACTCCACTCTCCCTGGAGTAGAAAAAGACAGATTTGAATAATGCAATAATAAGATATGTAGATGGTCTGTCACACTTGAGTCACACAAGGAGGCGCACACTTCAGGGATCACAGATTATATAATGAAAGAATTTAATAATTACATCTTTAAATATGTAAGCCTTTGACATTTTTTTGTATCATCAATTCCGTGGCAGACTTGCCAGGTATGAAACTGTATGCTGTCATCACGTATTTTTAACATGCCATCAGTTATTCGTCAGATAACCATACTGTCTTGCCTGATGAATTCTGTTGGCCTGACCTCATCACAAGCGCCTGAATGTCTGTTGTGTTGCTGCAGGATGTGAGATAATGGGCCCAATCCCGGCATAGTAGTAGTAGCCACAATAATGATAACAGCTGAAAAGATGCCTGCAGCAGGGGCATCAATAGCATAGCTGAGAGAGAGATGTTCTTCCATGTTCTGAGTCGTCATCCTTTTGCCAGGTCTCGGTGATGGTGCCGACCTCCTAGTGCCACTCCTTCTCATGGTAAATCACAACCGATGTGAAGATGTTGAGGAAGAGCAGGTAGTCAACACCCAGACAACCGTGCCTTCCTTGGTGAAGTCCTTGTACTTCTCGGTTGGCACCATGCAACCTTCTGGACTCAATCATCCAGCATCCCTCGTACTCTGGGAGATGCATAGATCATTCAGAAAATGCTCTGCCCATGTCTACATCTTTCCTAACCTTGTCCCTGATAGATATTTGCACCCTAACCGTAAACGGTGATGTCATTGTTTGTGGTTTACATAATTTAAAGAATTTAATAAGTCAGTAATACATAACTGTCACAATAAATAGGTGATGTAGCATTTTACTGGCAGGGAAGCATGGTCAGAATCCAGGCATGAAGGATGTCATCATCATCAATTGAAAAAATGAATCATAAAATGTGAAGATATTGCAGATTATCTCCACAAGAGAGAGCTTTACAGGTCTTTTCATGGAATGGAGGATTGTTGTATACATAACTACACAAATATTTACATTATCTTGGGGATTAATAGAGATTGTTAATTTAAATTAATTAATTATGTAATTAGATGGTCTGTGGCACCTGTTTCCAGGTGTCCTGGATGATATAAACATTGTTTTATATAATTAAATAATCAAATAATGAGTTCATGTAACATCATCCACTTCCCTAAGTTGGCTCCAAACCAGGCTCATGAACGATGCTTTCGTGATTAATTTCAATATTTTGACTACAAAATTGCTATTTAGATGGTCCATAATAATTGCTTCCCACATCGTGGAATCCACTGACCGTGGATTATCTAATGTCCTATTTTAATAATCAAATAACAACATAATCAGAGGATGAAATGATCTGCCTTACTCGACACAATTGACTGTCACTGACTCCCACATGATTGTGGGAAACTCCCAAGTTCATCCCTTATTTAATTGCAGAACAGAGTAGTAAAATGTTTAAATGCAGAAAAGTAATTGGGTGCAGGGTTTGTAGAAGATACCACACATTTTATGTTGGACGGCTGCCTCAAAAGAGATGGACTGCAATCCAATAATCCCTAAGTCTACTCTAACAAATGGATTATCACCATCCTGAAGGAAGTTAGCAATGGCAAACTCAGCTTTTGATGAATAATTGTGAGTCTATTTTCTTTGTTTCCATAGTATTACTTGTTAGGAGAGAGAGAATTCATAAACAGAAGACTTTGAACTGTTTCTCCACAGAAGATGTTCTCTGATAATTAGGTAATCTTGAATTTGATAACCACTAAAAGCTGTAGGCAAACTTCCAGATATTTGGCTATGACTTGTTTAGGCAAATCAAATGCTGTCATTGAAAGTTTTTGGAGATAGTTATCCTGGGAGACTCTAACGTGCCATGATAACACTTTCTCGAAGCTGCTCTCTCTTCCTTGGCCCATGATACCAGGATACAGAATGCAAGCAGGGTTGCCAGGCAACATTTATGAACCAACAATCTGTCACATTCTAGTGACCCTCCCGCATGCTAAAAGGAGTATACCCACTGATGAACTAACCTTACAGCCTCACTGAGTTTCTCACAAAAACAAAGCAGGGCTCTTTCTTTTGAGTTCTACATATTTTTCCAGTCTCTCAAGCTACAACTTGCCTATAGTGACATAAGCTTGAAAACGACAGAGTTCTTTAGATGCGATCCCTGATCAGGAGATTATTCTGTTATTGCATTTTTAAAATCGGTGGTAACTGTGTCCTTCATGGTTCAGTTCTGTTGCAACCTCTCAGAACCTGATGATGCGAAACCGTACTGCTTTTTTTAAATAGTGTAATCATTCGATTGTTAAAAATCTACTATTATGTAATCAGTAATCACCGTATAAGGCAGTGATCCCCATTCTCTGGGCACTGCTTCTGGTACCGATCTCCTGCTGTGTCAGTCCCACATCAGCCAAATGACGGATGACACCATCATTACTTATGCAAACACAATAAGTTAATAACTTGATAGTCCTGCTTACTTAACGTTCATAAAATGGAACCAAACTCCAGTGATTGTCAAGGAAGTAGTACTTAGATAATTAAATAATGCTACACGATTAACTCGGTGGAAGAATGGCCAGACCCCAGTCAAGAATAACAACTTCTTCATCGATTTAAATAATTAATGTACAATAAATAATGATTGAATAATGACATGGTGGGGCATACGTAAATCCCATATGGAGTAGTCAGATCAGTCTTCCTGGAATAATGAGGAGTTTAAAAAATTAAATTGATAATTACTTAGTATGCATTTTATATTATCACTGACGAAGTTGCACCAAAGTCCGAAAACTATCACTGATGTAAAGATCTATTTATATAGCTAAATGATGAAGTAATGAGATGATGTTACATCAACTCCCAAAATCTGACTCCCAAAGGGACTTATGGTTCATAACATCACCTGTATTTTAAATTCGTTAATTAAATGATGAATTATCATTCAGTTTCCTAGTTTAACAGCTAAGGAATTGTAAGGAGGCCCAAACTCCAGGGATCACTGAATACATAATGACAGATGTTCATAATTAAATGAATAAACATTAAACAAGTGGGTGGTGTTTTATCCGTGAAGCCTAAATGATTGCTCCATACTGAAGGGTCATTGAGTTCTTAATCATAGAGATGAAAAAAAAATGAATGAATAAAGAGATAATTTCTGATAATTCACCCCTAGAGAGATTACAAATTGATATTAACATTGATTTAAAGAAAGAAAATGAGAAAGAAAGAAATGAAGGAAGGAAGGAAGGAAGGAAGGAAGGAAGAAAGAATGAAATCACAAGAGTCAATTTAGCACCAACAAGGTGGATCCAGACTCCACTCTACCTGGAGTAGAAAAAGACAGATTTAAATAATGAAATAATCAGATAGTCAGAACGTCTGTCACACTTTAGTCAGTTCCTCCATGGAAGCTCAGATTGTTAGTTGGGAGCAGTCTTGTAGTTCTCTACCATAAATGCCCTTTCCAGAGAGTGAGATCAACAACTAACTTATCCATGGATCTCTCAACTAATGCCTGTTGGAAACAGGAGCAAACACCCATACATAAACACTGAGTCGAACTAGAACCCAGATGCAGATGGAGAGGAAAAGACCATGCGGCAGAAACACATACAGACAGCTTACCTGATCAAGGAGGAGTTAATGGCCACTAGACTGATAACTGGGAAGTCAGCATGGGACTGACTCAGGCCACCTTGAATATGGGTCTCAGCCAGAAGGAATGAGAAGTCTAAGGAACCTCAGACAGTGGAGCCAGGATGTATCCCTGGTGACAAAAGGACATTGCGAACACATCCCCCATGGAGGGATAACTGCCTTAATCTAGAGACAGGAGAGAAGCCCTAGTCCCTACTACACATGACCTGCCAGATCTACATGACCCCTACTGGATGGCATTCCCCTACATATGGAATTGGGGTGGGGGAATGTGAGGGGAGGGAGGTTAGAGTGCATGAGAGGGCAGAGAGGGTAAAAGGGAGGGAAGGAGGGATGGAGGGAGGGAAAGAGGGAGGGAGGGAGAGGGAACTGGGATCAACATGTAAAATAATAAATTAAATTAAAAAAATGCTTTGTCTCCAAAATTTAAGTTGAAGGACAAGTTACTGGGGGAAAGGATTTCTATTTTTGTTTCCACAGAAAATGAAAAGATGTGGATTTCTTCCAGACTAATGTCGTATAATCATGCCAGACTGCCTGAATCAGAGTACAAGTTGATCCTACATTCAAAACAGCTGGAAAAAGCAGCCTTACAGACTACAGCCAGGATTTCTGAATCTTCTTCGAATCACCTTGACAGCGCCCTTTATCAGCAGGAAGTAGTTTGGAAAGAATGACGCCCAAATTCCCAAATATTGTGTATAAATGTTTGTTTTCATTTAATTGGACTTTGTTATATAAAATTAAATAAAATAAAATAATTTAGGACTATCCTCTAAAATTAATAAAGCAATGCAAATGATCTTTTCAATGCTGTTAACAGTTCACTGATCAGAGACAATGACATTTATCTAAACTCAATAAACCAAATCTCTGGTGCACTGACCACAGGCAGGTCAGAATAAGTGTTTTTTGATCTCATGCTTTAAAAGAATTACTGGCATTTTACAATATGTCTGTAAATTGTGACCAAAATATGTTCCTTGTAATTTCTGCATAAAAACCTAATACTCTAAATGAAAAATCGCAGCAGGTACAAACCTCCTCCAGTGTGTTTGTGTCTGTCTGTCAAGCCAAAGCCACTCCTGACCTGGTCATCGAGTTTTGGTACCCATGGAGACCCATCACCCACTGAGCAGTGTGCAGCATGAGGTGTTATTGGCCTGTTTGTATAGGAACTTTCAACCGTCAGGAAATAATAGCAGGAACCACTTCCAAAAGATGATAATTTGTCTTCCTCTCATAAGAAAGCTTGATGATTGTTCTATCACTGTAGGTGTTTTATTCATGAACCTCAGAAAAACTGCTTGACAAATGCAATATTAAAAAGAGCATTCTTCATGGAAAGTTAAAAATTTAGAGAGGAATGGAGGTAGGAAGATTTTTGTTTATGAACACTACTGTTAGCCAGCACAACTTACTCAGTGAGCAGTTATAAACTATCTGCATTATTCATGGATTCATGCTTTTCTACATACACAGGACTGGTAGGATTAATCTCTCCAAGCAGATGTTCTAGAATGTCTCAAAAGTTCTTTCTCAGGTAGTTCAACAATGCCTGCCTACCATGTGAAATCTTAAGAGTACAGTAGTTGTCTAGTTCATCAAGCTGGATGTCCCAACTTTTCTTCAATGTATACTAAATTTTTCAAAGAATGTGGCTCTATTGCTAGTATAGGAATGAAATTGTTAGCCAGAATTAGGAGAAGTAGCCAAAAAGAGAGCTTCCTCATTTACCTATGCAGGCTAACACCAGATGATTCGATCCATATTAAAGGTGCATCGAATTCTTTCTTGATTTGTGTAGATTTGCATTGCTGTTTTCAAGAAAGGCTTTATATGTGTAGTCCTGGAACTCATTCAGTAGACCTGGATATCCTCAAATCATGAAAATCAGACAGCCTAAGCCTCATGAGATTTGGGCTTAAACATGTGCACTGCCACCAAACAGCTAAAGGTGGATTTTATCAACTTTTCCACAACAGGGTTCCTCTCTGTGTGTTGGGCTGTCCTAGCACTTATTCTGCATGTCTGACTTTAAGCTCAAAGAATTCTGCCTGCCTCTGCAGGTGCTTCAGCTCTTTGGTTGGTCTTCCATGTTGAAATGCTGGATCTTTGTCAAGCTGCAATGGCACCAATGTACTACACACCATTATTTCACAACATAGCTTCATGTGCTCTTAATATGTAGAGATGGCTCAGCTGTTAAAGGCTAGGCTCACAACCAAAAACATAAGATTTTGGTTCCCAGCAACCACGAATATCTAGGCTCTGCTGGTCAGGACAAGTGGTGCCCTACATGATGCTCTCTTCATTTAAATTTTTTGAATGTGGAAGCCTATGAGCAATCTGTCGCAGACAGATTCTGATATGATGAAACTCAAGAGACATTTACTCAAGTCAAATGGAAAGATCCATGTCTGAGACTATGGAAAGGGCCCAACTTTCTCCTAATAGGGGGTTGAGGGGGGTGAGGGCATGTTTGTGTTTTCTTGCAGGAAGAAGATGAGGTCCAGTGGCTGCCAGAACATTTGGTGGAGATGTGTGGAACAGGAAAACTGGACCTGAGACCTCAGAAGTGTAATACCTCCTCTCTCTCTCTCTCAAGGGTCATTCTCTAGAACAGTCAAGGCTTAAACCTATTGTTTTTACAACAAGGAGTAATTTGTGCAATAATCAAAGAGTAATGTTGTTTTTATGCTGATAAGACTGGCTTAATGGAAAACAGCTTAGATAGAATGCAAAAAAGTCTTGCTGAACGTAAATGGCAGTGGGAACAAGCCGAGTCCTACTATAAAAAGTGGCTTTCCACCTCCCCTTGGCTTTCTACCTTGCTTCCTTCTTTCCCGCGACCATTTATGGGATTGATACTGATGATGACTTTTGGGCTTTGGGCATTCCAGAAATTAACTCAATTGATCAGAACTCAAATTGATTTCATGCTATTCAAGTACACTACCATCAGCTTTTGGAAAGGGAACAGGGATCTTCTGAGAAACCTGATGAGGATGGTGACAGTGCCAGTCCTGAACCACCTAGACAAGGAATCGATTTCACAGGACTCGAACAACAGAGGACCTGGTTCTCTCAAATATGAAGACGTCAATGACGGGAATATCTCAGTGCCACAAAATGGAGGCAGACCTTTCTCTTTGGCTGTAAGTCGCTCAATGACAGCAGTAGCATAGGACCATCTCTCAGGAGCCCACTCATCTTGCCCGAGTTTTCTTGCCCAATTTTTGACAATGTCCTTGAGTGCTGAGTGAGGATGCACCCTATGTAGATTAAGACAGGGGTCCTACCATTTGTCCTATAATGACAAGCCCATCCCCAGGGCCCGATCGTGGGAGCCCACTACATAGCCTAAGATAGACGCTCCATAAAAAAGAATAAAATAGGGGGAGATGTTGGGATCCAGCCTTGAGTCACATAGTATTGCAGAATCACTTACACCTTAAAATTCTAATTGAGCCTTATCTTGGTAAAACAGAAAACTGCTAAACAGTGGTCTGTTCCACTCCTTCCAGGAACTGAGATGAACCAGACACCAGGAACTGAGATAATCAGACGTTTATGGTCTGATGTTTATGGTGTGGGACCTTACCAGAGCCCCAGAGTCAGCAAAGCTACCCCTACCCACTTCCTCCCCGCTTTGCTTTAAAAACCCCTCTTTGTGCCTAATATAGTGAGACCTTGACAAGCATTGCTTGGTCTCGTTCCTTTTTTCTCTCCCATTATTTTCAGGTTCTAGCCCACCTCAACCCAGCAATAAGTAGGCACTGCTGGTCATAGAAATTATTATTTGAAATTCCATGATTCTTCATGTCCCCGTGATTTTTCCATGGGACACTTCATCTTGAAGTACTTCCTTCAAAGGGGATCATAAAGAGAGTCTTTATAATGTAAGGGTAAAGATATTTACTGATTGTGTCAGTAGAGGAAGACAGAAAAGAGAGAGTGAGAGACAGAGAGAGAGAACTTAAAAGAGGGAGCCTTTATAGGATTGAAGAGAAAACTGAACCTACAGAAATGTCCAGAGAAATACAATACTGACCCCAACTAACAATTTGACCAACAGTGGAAAGGCTACCATAAATGCCCTTCCCTGATAGTGAGAACAATGACTATCTTATCCACCACATAGAGCCCTCATCTAGTAACTGATGGAAACAGAAGCAAACAGCCACAAATAAACACTGACCTGTAAAAGAATCCAGATGCAAAGAGACAGGACAAGACCAGTTTGCAGAAACGCATAAAGACAGCTGACCTGAACAAGGAGAAGCTAACTGGCCCCCAGACTGATAGCTTGGAATCCATCATGGGACTGACTCAAACCCCCCTGAATATGGGTCTCAGCTAGAAGGCCTGAGCAGTCTAAGGAATTCCAGGCAGTGGAACCAGGATGTATTCCTGGTACACAAAAGGGACTTGTGGGCACATGCCCCATGGAGTTGTACTCCTATAACCTAGAGACAGGAGAGAAGTCCTTTTCCCCACTTCAAATGACTTGAGAGATTTATATGACCCCTCCTAGATGGCATCATCCTACATGTGAAGTGAAGGGGGATGGGAGGGGAGGTTGGACAGGGTGCATGTGAAGGGGTAGAAAGGCACAGCGGGAGGGAGAGAGGGAGGAAGGGAGAGGGAACTTGGATACTTTTATCGATATGTAAAATAAAAATTAAAAAAAGAAGCTCATGTGGTGTTTTTTCTTTTTTTAGGGGAAAGGGAATGGGAAATGGGGGAAGGGAGGGGGAAAACTGAACTATGTGGACAGGAGCAGTAGAAAAGTAAGGGGCAGGAAGGAGGCTAGACTGAGAGACAGGAAGAGAAGCAGAAAGAGAGAGAGGAAGAGAGAGAGAGGTAGGCAGGACCTTTAAAAAGGGAACATAGAGAATGTGCACAGGTGGTGCTTTTAGTGGCTGTAACTGTGCACATAGCATGTCAGAACCCCAAGGGCAGGTCAGTAAAAATGCCCAAATACTAACACTTACAGAAAAAGTGCTTAAAAGCTAAAAATTAAAACTGGAATATGAACTTAGGCACACAGATCAGTCAGTAAATGTCTTGTTGTAGAAGCATGTGGATCTAAGTACAATCCCATTTATGCAGTCACACAGAAAAGCAGGGATGGTATTGCATATGTGTAATCCTGCACTTGGTAGGTAGAGATGGTTGGGGCCTGCTGGCCAGCCAGCCACTGCCTGTAGGCTGGTTGTTTCTTTTTGAGGCTATGTGCCTAGTGAGTTAGGTGATAGATGTTAGATGATTGATTGATAAATAAATAGATAGATAGATACATACATACATGCATACATAGGTACATAGATTGATAATTGATTACTATAGACAGATAAGTGATAGGAGATTATAGATGATAGATAGATAGATGGATAGATAGATAGATAGATAGATAGATAGATAGATAGATAGAAGATGAGAAATAGTTATGGGGCAGACAAGATAGCTGCATGAGTAAAAATGCTTGATATAGAAACATGACAGCTTGAGTTAGAGTTCCAGAAATCATTTGAAGATGAGAGGAGAGACTGACTCTTCATAACTCTCCCCTCACGTCCACATGTACCTCCCTACCTACACACACCCCAGTCACAGGGGAGCAATGTTTTAGGAAAAGAAGGTGATAGCCCTGGCCTAAACACACACACACCAAATAAACCTATTAAAAGTTGAATTTAAAAAAAACTGAGGAGAGAATTCTCAATAGAGGAATCCAAAATGGCTGAAAAAAACTAAAGAAATTGCTCATAATCCTTGGGTATAAGGGAAATGCAAATCAAAACAACTCTGAGATATATTACTCCAGCAAGAATGGCTAAAATTAGAAACACCAATGACAACTTGTGCTGTAGAGGATGTGGGGAAAGGGGAACACTCCTCCACTGCAGGTGGGAAAGCAAACATATACAACCATTTTGGCGATCAGTGTGGCAGTGCTTCAGGAGTATGGGAATGACTCTACCACATTACCTAGCAATCCCCCACTTAGGAATATAGCCAAATAACCCACATCCATGCAACAAAGACATGTTTATGTTCAGAGCAGCATTATTTGTAATAGCAAGAACATTGAAGTAACCTAAATGCCCTTCAACTGAAGAATGGATAAAGAAGATGGTGCACATTTCCACAATGGAGTACTATGCTGCGGAAACACACACACACACACACACACACACACACACACACACACACACACACACCACACACACACACACACACACTCACACACTGGAATCTTGAAATCTGGAGGCAAATGGATGGAACTTGAAGAATCCATCCTGAATGAGGTAACCCAGTCAGAAAAAGGGGAACATGGTATGAACTCACTCATATATAGATTTTAGACATAGTGCAATGGATCACCAGATTATAATTCACTTTGGCTGAGAAACTAGGCTACAAGGAGGATTATAAGAGATTCATATAAGGTCCCTCACAGAATAGGAATGGTACAAGATCTACTGAGCATATGGGGTGTTGGTGGGGACAATGAATAGAGAACGATCTACAAGAAACAGAAGAGGAGAGAAAAGCACGTGGGAAGATTGTGTCAGGGAAGGAATAGATGAAAGGAAGGGGAGTGAGAGAGACAGAGACAGAAGGAGAGACACAGAGAGAAACCATAAAAGAGGGAGCCATTGTAGTTTTAAAGAGAAAACTGAACCTAGAGAAATGTCCAGACATCTACAAGTCTGACCCCAACTAACAATTTGAGGAACAGTGGAAAGGCTACCATAAATTGCCTTCCCTGATAATGAGATTGATGAGTAACTTATGCACCATAATAGAGTCCTCATCTAGTAGCTGATGCAAACAGAAGGAAAGAGCCACAACTAAACACTTTGCATAACTGGAATCCATATGCACAGAGGGAGGACAACACCAGGCTGCAGTAACAAATAGAGGCAGCTTGTCTGAACATAGAGGAGCTAATGGGCACCAGAGGGATAACTGGCAATTCATCATGGGACTGACTCGGATCCACTAAACATGGGTCTAAGATAGAATGCCTGGACAGTCTAAGCGACCTTGGAGAATGGAACTACTATGTATCCCTGGTGCACACAAGGGTTTCGGATCACATCCTCCATGAAGGGATACTCCCTTAACATAGATACAGGAGAAAAATCTTAGTCCCTACTCCAAATGACTTGAAAGATTTAGATTAGCCCTCCTAGAAGGCATCACCCTACATGTGGAGTGTGGAGAGGTAGGAGGGGAAGGGGGTCAGGAGGCATGAGAAAGTGGAAGAGAAAAAGATGAAGGGAGGGAGAGGCAACTGGCATCAATATATAAAATTAAAATAAAGGAATACTTATGTTTTTTAAAATTTACTTTTACTGTGCTTTAAATATGTTTGATTTTTTTGTGTTGTATTATCACTCCCTCTTTGCAATGATGCCTCCTTTATTGGTTTGGATGATATTTTGTCCTGTTTTGGAATCTCTTTATGAGGATTTTATTATTTGTTCACATATATTCATGAGAAAAATTGATCTCCAATTCTCTTTATATTTCCCACAACATAGGAAAGCCTTGCTGAGTAAGGTTTATGATCTCAACGTTATCAGGCAGAGTGGCTATGATCCATTGAATTATTGAAATTGGAATCCCCAAGTCTGTCAACCTGTTGCAATATCCAGATTGTTAAGGGCTATCCAGAAAGCCAAATTTCCACTGTACCCTGTTTCAGGTTAAAGGTATATGATGTAGTAACATCTGACATAAATTATGTATGAATATTAAAAAAAAAAGCCTGAATGCATGGATATCTGTGTACCTGTGGCATCATAAAATAAATTGGGTAAAGTTTCTTGTGTTTTTATATCATGGAATAAGTTGAGAAGTAACATTTCTAACTCTTCTTTGAAAGGCTGGTAAATTCCAATGTTAAAACAATGTTTCATTCAGATTTTATTCATTTATTTATTTAAATTCTTACTTATTTTTGGTTGTGAGGCTTGTAATGATTCATTTTATTGCACTATGCGTGATAGTTCTATATTCAAATTGTTCATGTGGTGTTGATTGAACTTTGGTAAGTGGTACCTATCAAGATATATATGCCCAATTTGGATGAAGTATTTTTAAAGTATTTCTTATGGTTCTGTGGTTTTCCTTATTGATTATGTCTCCTTTTAATTTCTGATTTTATTAACTGTTATATTCTCTCTCTCTCTCTTAGTTTTGTCTGTATAGTTGATTTTCACACAAAAATCAAATATGTTTTTCATTCAATAATTGTATTTTTCTTTGTTTCTAATTTATTAATTTTAACTGTGATTCAATAGTTTCTTCCTGTTTAATCTTCTTGGGTATGTTTCCTCATCATGTGTTTGTGGCATATATATTAAGAATTGACATGTCATATCAGTGTTTGCCGTTGAATATGGATTGTTCTACCCCATCTCTTTTAATTAATTTTTGTTTTAACACTATTTTGGTAGATACAGAATTTGCTCAAGAACCTTACTTGCAAAGAATAGTAAATATATCTTGGAAGTAAATGCTACAAGAAATGGAATCAGCTAGAGATGAGGAGGGTCAAAAGGGAGAGTAGTGTGTGAAGAAAACAAACAAGGGAAGCACATAATCACAAGTATATAAAGATACCACTATGAAACCCAATACTCTGTGTTTAAACTAAAACTAAAATATGAAATTAATGGTCATTGAAGTAGATCATTGGATAGTGGCACTTTATACCAAATTCCAGTGACACAAAATGTTTCCTTGATTGGTAAAGCCTGGAAGATAGCACATGTGTACAGGCATGTGTTTGATCAAAAAAAAAAAAAAAAAAAAAAAAAAAAAAAAAAAAAAAATGTAATTGAAACTACACAAGAAAAAAATACTTTTAACTAAAAACATAAATTAGGATTAGGAGCTTTAGAGCTATATCAGAGGCAAAGAGTATATACTGCTATTGCCAAATACCTGTGTTCACTTCCCAGTATCCATGCCTGGTGGCTTATAACCTCCTATAACTCCAACTCCATGTAATCCAGTGCTCTTTTATGGCTTCTGCAAGGAGTCACATGCATTGCATACATTCGTACAGACACAATTCACATAATGAAAGCAAATATATGTATTAAAATGTAATTAAAGAATAAACTCAACAAGGTATTACAGGAAAATCATGCCAGATTTGGAAGGATAATGGGAATAAAACCATTTCCAGGGCCCAGTCTAGAGGACCTGAGTAAAATATCTGAGATTCATGGTGGAGAGAATAGGCACCAAAAGTTGTTTTCTGGTCTACACACACACACACAAACACACACACACACACACACACACACACACACACACACACACACACACACACACACTGGGAATGTGAATACATCCAAAGACTTGACTGATGCTTATTACACTGGGCATTTTGTGGAGAAATGGATAACCAGTCAGGAAAGAGGAAAAAAAAATCCCAATATTATTGTGCATGACAGACACAATGCAAACATGTTTTCACTAGTAAAAAAATGCAAAAGAATTTCTTAGGGTAAGGCTTGAAGAGTAGAAAGAAAATTAAGACACAAGACATATTTTATTTATCATTTGGAGGGATAAATAAAAACATATTTGCTGGAGTGGTCTTTTGTGTGCTTTTCCAGAATTTGTTTCACTGTGAATCCCAGGCTGTCCTGGAGATTATTTTGTAGACCCAACTACATTCAAACAGAAAGAATTCCCTCTGCCTCCTGAATGTTGAGATTAAAAGGCCTTTGTCACACACTTACAGCTAGTGTCCTTTATAACATTTTTATAACATTAATGTTCTATAATTAACAAGGGAAATAGCACCCAGTAAACCATGTGCTACCTAATAGTAATAATTGATTTATTGGATTCACCCTCATCTTAGGCAACCTGGCCCTGTTCCTACTCCCAAAGACTCCTCTTCCTGCCTTGGTGGTTTCTCCTCAGCACCTGACTGTCACTCCACACATGTCCTCTCCAGGGCCTGTTTTTCTTAGGGAACCTTTCCAGATCACAGGCCTCTCTAATGCTCAAGTCTTTCCATGCCCTGGAGTCGATCTTCTCTGCTTTCCACAGATAACCTTCACTTCCCTCCTGGATCTGTTTTTCAGAGATGATCACTCTACACTGACATCTCAAAATCTGTCAAAGTTGGAAGGCTAAGCCTTGCATTCATTAAGTGACTCCATAAGACAGTGCATGCAAAGGCCATGAGGAGCTGGGCCAATGGAACCCCCATGTCCCCAGTTGAAAGGGCCCCAACTGCAGAGCCTGGTTCTAAACTTCTTCCCTCCTCTTTATTAGCAAGCAACTACTGCCAATTTTCTCTCTCTTTCTATTTCTGCCCCCAAATGTTTGACATCTACCACTGCCTTCAGTCCCTTTCCCAATAAACTCCTGTAGGTTTGTTGAGTTTGTTGGATCCAGTATCATCACTCAATGCTGCAGCAAAGAATGATATTAACAATTAATAATAATAACAATAATAATAATAATCTGTAGAAGAACTAACTGTAAGTAGTGAATCTCTTTGGCTAGCAACATTGTTCAGGTTAGGAGAATTTCTTCCTCTTTCAAAGGACTGGACTTCTATTTCTAACACCCAAACCTGGTGTCTCAAAACCACCAGAAAAGAAAGCTCCTGGTGATGATGATTTCTCCTTATCTCCATGGACACTTGGATGTGTATGTACATATGTGTACATAATTCAGGGTAGCACACACACACACGCACACACACATAGGGTTTCTCTTTGTATCCTTGATGTTCTTCAACTCAGAGATCTACCCGCTTCTATATCCAGAGTGCTGAGTTTACAGTCTTGAAACATCATTGCTTGGCTAAATTCTCTCTCTCTCTCTCTCTCTCTCTCTCTCTCTCTCTCTCTCTCTGTTGTTTTATTTTTTGTTCAATTCTTTGTTTTTGTTTTATTTTGTTTTGTTTTAGGTTTTTGATATAGGGTTTTGCTGTGGCTTTGGAACGTGTCCAGAAATTCCTGTGAAGACCAGGCTGGCTTGAAACTGACAGAAATCCAACTGTCTCTACCTCCCAAGTACTGGGATTCAAGGTGAGTGGCATCAATGCCTAGCTGTTAAATTCTTTTTTTTTTTTTTCAATTCATTTGCTTTTCTGATGATTGAAAAGGAATTTGCCAATTAAGTACCTTCAATAAAGTTTCAGCAGGAAAGTGGTAAGTATCTTTGTCTAGACTGAAGGTCATTGCCACACTTCCTCTGTGATGCCTAGTTTAAAAGCTTGGCCATCTGTGGGGTCTCATAGATCCAGCTTGAACTTCCTGTAACTCCAGGACTCAGAAAGCTAATGTGGGGAGACAGCCAGAGTTTGAGGCCAGTCTAAGCAACATAGAAAGACTCTGTCTCAAAAAGAAAAAAAAAAAACTAAAATCAAAAACCAAAACCAAAATACATGACACACACTTGCAGTTTGAAAAATGTAAAGTAAGGTCTTTTTATTTATTTTTTTCACAAAAGAAATGTTATTTTGATGGCAAAAACAAAATAATAATAACTCTGAATGGATGTGACCCAAAAACTTTAGAAGTTAAAAGCAGGACTGCTGGAAGGCACTGAAGTAACCGAACCTCTCCTTCTTTGGTAAATAGCCATCCCTGCACACCAAAACCATAATGGAGCTAAGTACACAGAATTTTATTCATAATGCTACCAGATCAAAATCCTTTCCTCAGAAACAGCCCACATGGAGAAGTATTCATAGGCCACAACGTGGTCAGGGAAGCTGCTGGACCACCAGGGACCTAACTGAATACTGAATATGGCAGCACATTCCAGTCCAGCCTCCTGCTGGAGGGCCTGACAAAAAGAATTTCATTACTCCCCATCCCACCCTCCCACATTCCCTCACTCACCATGCTTCAGATTCTCTGTTGATCCATGCTCCTCCCAGAATTCCCCACAGCACCACTCATAGAGCAGCAATCAATCCTCTGGCTCCTGTTCTGATACAAAACCAAGCCTGCAGCATGGCTCCAGGAAGTCTCCTCCAGACCTCAGACTAGAGGGTTGGATCAATGTCCCTGATTGGCTAGTGAGGCTTGAGTGACAAGAGCAGTTCCCCAAGGGTTAGACTGTTCTTAAGACACAGCAAGTCCAGCACCTTCTTTGGCCCTGGTTTCTACTCCAGACCTAGAAATTTTAGAGATCTGCACAAACAGGAACTTATTTTTTGTTTTGTTTTGTTTTGAGAGAGAACTTCCTGTGTGGCGCCTGTTCTCCTAGAACTTGCTCATTAAACTGAGCTGGTCAATTCCTTCCTAATTATTATTATTAATCTTGTTGTTGTTGCATTCTAGTAGATTTTTCTCATTACTTGTTTAATATTAATTCATTATTTGATCATTTGATTAATTCATTCATTTCTTTTGGTGTTTGAAACAGAGTTTCCCTGTGTGGCCCTGCTGTCCTGGAACTTACTCTGTAGACCAGAGTCTACTCAAAGAAATCTACTTGCCTCTACTTCCTGAGTGCTGGAATCAAAGACAACACCCAACACAACGTAGTCAGACACAAATTTCAATGTCGCTTACCCATGTCACCAATAAACAGTCCAGCTCACTTCCTGCAGTGCACAGGTTCTATCTATCTTTCGTCCTCCTAACAATGTGCAGAGCTTGCTCAGACCATTACACAATACAGACTGAAATGATTCTCTTATTAAATGGATGGAAGGCATCCCAGAATATTAAAGGTATAGAGAAATTTTTTAGGACACAAGTGATGTTTGTTCTGTGCTGTCTTATTGAGCTCTGGAGACCTGAGTGGACTTTTACCTGGTTATCACAGGCCTCTCGGATAACCATGAGAGAAAGGCAGAAGCCATATTACAAACAAGATGATATATCTTTTCCTCACAGAAGCCAGTGATATAGGTCTATTGTATTGGAGTTTTATTCCTGATATTTGAGTCAAATTCTTGACATATGAAGAATAATAAAAAGTGTCATCTGCAAGGTAAGCTGAATACTCAAAGACAATGGTGCTGGGAAAAACACCTTTATCTATGAGTATTAGGCTGAACCAGCACAGGTTCCTCAGTAGGAAGATGAGGAAACAGCTGCATTATTCAATGTTCTCTGTTTGAACAGGATTGGTAGAACATATCTCTCTGTGTCTGTAGAAAGTGGGTTTATTGGAATGTCTCACAGGCTGTGGGCTAGCTAGTATATCAGTCATGATGACCAATGGAAATTTGAAGAATTTGGTATGTGTTTGTTTTATGGGTGTGGGTGTCTCAGCTGGTCTTCAGTACTCATGAGTATGTCAAAGAAATAGGCTTTAAAGCTATAAAGTGATAAACTCAGCAGGATCCACATGCCATTAAATTTGTGGGGTCCATAAAGGTTTTCTCCTTTATGGTGGTGTTGTGGTATTTTGTTTTGCTTTAGCAAATAAAGCCTGCGAGGTGGTGGTGGCATATGCCTTTAATTCCAGTGCTTGAGAGGCAGAAGCTGGAAAATCTCCGTGTGTTTGATTGAGTTAGAAATGTGCACAGGGAAACCCTGTCTGAAAATAACACCAAACAAAAAGAATACACAAATCTAAACAAATGAACAAACAACAACAAAAAAAAAACTTGCTTTAAGAAGAGAGTATGGAGCTAGGCTGTAGTTAGCCATAAAGGACAGGCCATGGTGGAGGACACCTTTAATCCCAGCATTTGGCAGACATAATGAGGTGGTATCTGTAATTTCATGGTCACCCCAAACTACAACAGATTGACCCAGTCTAAAAGAGAAAGAGAGACAGGTGGTGGCTCAATCCTTTATCCCTGTACTTGGGAGGTAGATATGGCTGGGAGGAGAAATATAAAGTGGAAGAAGACAGAAGTTTGTTACATTCTAATGGAAGACTCGTAGGATCAGAATTGCCCACCCCTTGGGTCTGAGGATTCAGTAGAAGTAAGACCTAGGGGTGGGCCTCTCTGCTTCTCTGATTTTTCATCATTAATCACTTATCTGAATTCAGGTTTTAACTATTAAGTCCAAGTACAATTAGCTTTACAATTTCCAGTGTAGTGTGTCAAAGCTAAATTGTGGTGTCAATACTAGAATTGATGGAAATAGAATTGGTGTAATAAATATTTATCAATTTTACAAGTTTATTACTATCTATTATATTATTGAGCATGAGAGAAAATGGTTTGTATGAGTATACATGTTATGGGATGTAATTAATTATGTGAAGTCATGTGTCAGTATCTGACCTCTGTTCATCCCCCAAAAGATGTACTGAGTCTCTTGCCAAGATACACAACATGTTTTATCTGATGAGCCAAACACTTCCACAGATTAGCAATAAAACAAAAATAAAGAACTAAATAATGGTCTTTTGGAGCATGAAGCATCAGAATTAAGACCCTATACATGGTAAGTTTGCAACATGAAATGAATACAACCCTATGACAATGAACAACAATTTATAACAACATGCTGATTACAAAGACACATTAACCATTATTTTTGGAAATACTCGGAAAGTTCAATGTAATTATGAAAACATCTATGATAGCATCCCATCACTCACCATGTTGTGGCTTCTGTACTCAACCATGCTCCAATCACAATTTACTACAGTAGCACTCCCACAAAAGCAATCAGTCCACGGGCACTAGTTCTGCTTAAAACCAAACCTGCATCAAGAACAAAAGCCTACAGTATTGATATAGGAAGTGTCCTGAAATGCCTGTGACTTGCACGTTGCCCTTATGTTGCTGATTGGCTAGTAAGGCTTGATCAACAAGATCACTTCCTTAAGGGTTAAAGTGTGCTTAAAGACACACCACAGGTACCTTGGGTCTGGCTTCTACTCAAGATCCAGACCTTATAGACAACTGTAGAGACACAAATCTCAATGTCACTTACCCCTGTCTAAAATAGACAACCCACTCTCTTCAAGCAGTGTGAAAGATCATCCCCTCCTTCCTCAAAAAATGTACAGATGTTGCAGATAAAATTACAAAATGCAGATGGGAATGAATATTTTAGTCAACAGAGGGAAGGGTGCCTAGAATATTAAAAACTTGAGAGAGATTTTAGGGCATATGGCAAAAAAAGAAGATGTTTGTTCTGGGCTTTTTGCTGAGGTCAAGGAAACTGGGTGTACATTTTATCTAGTGGTCACAGACAATTTAGAAACCATGAGAGAAGGGAAGGAACAATATCAGAAAGAAGATAATATAACTTTCTCCTGTCAGATGCGTGGGTGATAGCTCCAATGCATTGGCAGTTTTATTCCTGAAATTCTTGAAAAATGAATAATAAAAACTGTTGTCTTCAGGGTAATTTGAATACTCTGAGAGAATTG
Source organism: Phodopus roborovskii (assembly GCF_943737965.1). Taxonomy (NCBI): domain Eukaryota; kingdom Metazoa; phylum Chordata; class Mammalia; order Rodentia; family Cricetidae; genus Phodopus; species Phodopus roborovskii. The sequence goes on along the minus strand of NW_026125860.1, from coordinate 181,140 downwards.
GGCTGGGAAGCTTGCTTCTACAAGCACTGTGGTGACCGAGCAGAGCTTCCTCAGGGTACAGTGAGGAAATAGCTGCATTATTCAGTGTTCTCTTCTTGAACAAGACTGTTGTCAGGTTTCTAAATCAGTGGATCCATCATACATCCTTGAGATTGCAGAAAGACTTTTTTTTCTTGTTTGAGATCTGGTTCCTGTTTTCTTTACTTTTTTTCCCTGCTTTTCTGAAGTCCCAGTGACAACCATGAAATAAATGGTTTCAGTACATCTGACATCAGTGGGAAACTACAGAACATCTAATTTTCTGTGCCAAAATCTCTCTCATTAGTAGTTATGACAGGGAATAATCACATCATATGATTGTGTAGTGGCCTGTGAAAGCTAGAGAGCCACCTTGTTTTCAGGAGAAAGGAGTGGGTGCAGGAAGAGAGCAGTATTTGCTATTGGAGTCAAAGCCAGTGCAGTAGAAATGTGTATCTCTGCTGACCTACAAATGGTTTTTGTCTGGGTTGGAAGTCCAGGTCAGGAATCATTGCGCTGTGTCTTTAAGAAGGTGATCTTATTACTCAGTCATCACTAGCCAACCAGACCCTCCTAATGATCTGTCAATAATAAAAGGTACAGGGGCCTTCTTATTACCAGATTCAGGCTTTTCTCTAAAGGAGAGCTGGCACCTTTTTTTGTGTGTGCTGTTTTTCGATTATTGCTGCAGTAAGTTCAATGGAGAGCTTGGGAGAGCTCAGTAATCACATTGTGAGTGAGGGGTCGCTGTCCCCAGGATGGAGGAGTGCATTGAGTAGTATATGAATCATGTGTTGGGTCCTCCCAACATCTGAGTGGGAACATGAAGACAGATTTTCCTTCCTGTGGGTTTTCATGAGATACGTGAATCTCCCTGGAATCAATGATATGACTCTGAGTAAAACGTTGTGGGTTGAATCTCTTCAGAGTATTGGGAGCAGGGAGCCCTGTGTAAAAACATCTTATTAGTCAACTTCAATGAACTTTTTTTGCATCCTTGGAATGACTACAGTTCTTGGAGACATTTAACAATTTATATTTTACTTTATGTGATGTGATGGAAAAATTAAAATTAAGGGTTAATGGCAGAAGGAAAAACTACAAAGAACAAGAATCTCTTCTAGTGGATAACTTCCTGATTTCAGAGTACAGACCCCACATGTTATTTTCATGAGATACAGGAAAAAGAAAAAGAAAACCTTGCAGGCTAATGAATCTTGATGCCCTTGCAAGCAAACTTTGTACTCTATGAAATGCTGTAACCTTGAAAACCCTATGAGCTGAGACTAGTGGTGTCATGCCTCCATTTCACTTTTGTTGCTAGGTAGCTTAGCCTTCCAATAGAGTGAACTCCCAGACTGTTTTCTTCTTCCCAATTAAAACCTTTTGCTTTCACATTTGGGAATAACTTCATTGGACTTGAGGAAATCCAGGAGGTACAAAGTTTGTGGGCTCATCTCAGATTTCCTCCAACCACCCAGGACCTTTAACCCTGAAAGACTAAAATAGAGAAAGTAAAGACAACAAAAACCGAAGGAATGCTGGAAATAGAAAAACTGCGCAAATGATTGTGAACTACAGACACAAAATGACCAACAGAAAAAAAGAGAGAATCTCAGGCATGGAAGATAAACTAGAGGAAATAGATTCAACTACCAAAGAAAATCATAAATCCAACAAATCCTTAACACAAAACATCCAAGAAATCTGGGACACCATGAAAAGGCCAAACCTAGGAATAATTGGCAGCGAGGAAGGTGAGGAAGACCAGCTCAAAGGTGTCAAAAACATACTAAACAAAATCATCGAGGACAACTTTCCCAATCTGAAGAAGGACACGCACATGAAAGTACAAGAAGTATACTGAACACCAATTAGGCTGGACCAAAGTTAAAAAAAAAAAAAAAAACCCTAGAAATATAATAAGGAAAACACCTAAAGCACAGAATAAAGAATACTAAGTGCAGCAAAGGAGAAAGGACAGGTAACATATAAAGGCAAACCGATCAAAATTACAACTGACTTTTCCATGGAATCCCTCAAGGCCAAAAATGTCCTGGATAGATGTTCTACAAATACTAAGAATCCACAGATGCTAGGACAGGCCACTTTACCCAGCAAAACACTCAATCATTATAGATGGAGAAAACAAGATATTTAATGACAAAGACAGATTTTTTTCCAATACTTACCTACAAATCCAGCACTACAGAAAGATTTGGAAGGAAAACTCCAACCCACGGATGTTAACTATGCACACAAAATGTAGGAAAAAGATAATCTCCCTATACAAGAAACCAAGGGTAATGGAGGTCAAATATATTCACAATAGCACTGCCACAATCAAATCTAAAACAAACAAGCATCACTAATCAATGGCCTTTACTCACCCCCAATATTAATGGTCTTAACTCACCTATAAAAAGACACAGGCTAACAGAATGGATACGAAGAAAGAATGCATTCTTCTGCTACATACAAGAAACACATCTAAGTTTCAAAGGTAGACATTACTTCAGGGTAAAATGTTGGGGAATATCTTCCAATCCAATGTCCACAAAAAGCAAGCAGGCATGGCTATCCTAATATCTAACAAGTTAGACTTCAAACCAAAATTAATCAAAAGAGATGAAGATGCTCATTCAGTATTCATTGCAGGAGAATTCCTTCAACACATAGTCTCAATTCTGAAAATTTATGCCCGTAATACAAAGGACCCCAGAGTAAACCAACTGCCAACATCAGACTGAAAGGAGAGAACCTTAAGGTGATTCTTCTAAAATCACGAACAAGACAAGGCTGCCCTCTCTCTCAATATCTCTTCAATATTGTACATGAAGTTCTAGCTAAAGCTATAAGACAAGAATAGAAGATAAAAAGGGATCCATATTTGAAAGGAAGAAGTCAAACTATCACTATTTGAAGATGATATGATAGCTTAATAGGCATCCCAATAAACTCTACCAAGGAACACCAATAGCTGATAATTACCTTCAGCAAACTAGCAGGGTACAAGATAAACTCAAAATAATCTGTAGCCCTACTTTTTTCAGACAACAATGAGATTGAGAAAGAAATCAGAGAAACATAACAATTTACAATAGCCAGAAAGAACATAAAGTATCTTGGAGGAACACTTCCCAAACAAATGAAAGTCCTATATAATAAAAATCTGTGGCTCTAAAGAAAGAAATTAAAGAAGATACCAGAATATGGAAAGATCTCTCATGTTCTTGAATAGGTAGGATAAATATAGTAAAAATGGCAATCTTGCCAAAAAGCAATCTAGAGATGCAATGCAATCTCCATTAAAAACCCACCACAATTCATCACTGACCTTGAAAGGATAATAGTCAACTTTTTATGGAAAAACAAAAGACCCAGCATAGCCAAAACAAACCTGTAAAATAAAAGAACTTGAAAGGCATCACCATCTGTGACTTTAAGATCTACTACAGAGCTATACTCCTGAAAACAGCCTGAAATTGCAACAAAACCAAAACAAAACAAAACAAAACAACAACAACATAAAAATAAAACAGGTAGAACATGGAATGGATTTCAAAAACCTGATACAAACCCACATAGGTATGAACACCTGATTTTCTACAAAACATATAAAACAATACAATGGGATGAGGAAATCATCTTCAACAAATGGTGCTGGCCCATTTGGATGAATTTGTTTAGAAGAGTGCAGATAGACCCAAGTCTGTAGCCATACACAAAATTATGGTCCAAATGGATCAAAGACCTCAACATCAATCCAACCACACTGAACCTCTTAGAGGAGAACTTAGGAGGTGCCCTTGAACAAATTGGTATAGGAGACCACTTCCTGAACGTAACTCCAGGGGCACAGAAACTGAGAGAAACAATAAATGGGACCTCTTCAAACTTAGAAGGTTCTGTAAGGCAAAGGACACAGTGGAAAGACAAAATGGCAGCCCACAGACTGGGAAAAGATTTTATGTAAGGAATAAGGTTTTTCCGCCTGCCACGGGTCTGGTCCTGCCATCATGCCAGCCCCAATTAACACAGAGACTTTATATTTGACATAATGCTATTGGCCTGGTACTAGTTTCTTATCTGCTATCTCTGTCTTAAGTATTAACCCATTTCTGCTGATCTATGTATGTTCATGTGGTCTTCTTACTGAGGAGCATACCGGTATTCTGCTTTCTCCAGACTCTCCATGCTGACTCCTCCTTCCAACTTCCTCTTCCCTCCTTGTCTCTTAGTCCCTCCTATCTTCCTTTCCTATTGCCCAACATTTACAGAAGGGCAACTCACAATAATTTTCACCAATACTACATAAGATAATGAGCTGATCTCCAAAATATTCAAACAACTCAAAAACCTAATCAACAAAACACCAAACAACCCCATTAAAAAATGGGGTACACACCAGCAGAGGAACTAGGATACAAGGGGTATAATAAGAGATTCATTTAAACTCCCTCACATAACCAGGAAGGGACAAGTCCCCCAGAGCTCAGGGGAAGTTTGGGGGTGCAGCGAATGGAGAGAGTAGTAGGAGAAAACGAGGGGGAGGAAAGGAAAACATGTGCAACCAGGAAGATTGAGACTGATTAGGAATAGAAGACAGGAAAGAGAGACACAAAGAGAGAGAGAGAGAGAACATAAAAGAGGGAGCCAATATTGGTTTGAAGATAAAATTGAACTCAAAGAAAGGTCTAGAGAACTACAAGACTTCTCCCAACTAACAATTTGAGCTTCCGTGGAAAGGCTACCATAAATGCCCTTCCCGGAGAGTGAGATCAACCACTAACTTATCCATGGAGACCTCAATTAATGTCTGTTGGAAACAGGAGCAAATACCCATACATAAACACTAAGTCAAAGTAGAACACAGATGCATGTTGAGAGGACAAGACCAGGTGACAGAAACACATAGAGACAGCTTACTTGAACAAGGAGTAGCTAACAGACCACCAGACTGATAGCTGGGAAGCCAGCATGGGACTGAATCCGGCCCCCCTGAATATGGGTCTCAGCCAGAAGGACTGAGCAGTCTAAGGAACCTCAGACAGTGGAGCCAGGATGTATCCCTGGTACACAAAAGGACTTTGTGAACACATTCCCCGTGGAGGAATAACTGCCTTAAACTAGAGACAGGAGAGACGCCCTAGTCCCTGCTTCACATGACCTGTCAGATCTACAGGACCCCAATTGGATGTCATTCCCCTACACATGGAATTGGGGTGGGGGGATGGGAGGGGAGGGTGGTTAGAGTGCATGTGAGAGGGCAGAGTGAGTAAAAGTGAGGGAAGGGGGAGGGGAAAGGAAGGGAGGGAGGGAGGGAGGAAGAGGGAACTGGGATCGACATGTAAAATAATAAATGAAATTTTAAAAAATGCTTTGACTCCAAAACGAAGTTCAAGGACATGTTACTGGGGAAAAGGATTTCTATTATTGTTTCCACAGAAAATGAAAAGATGTGGATTCCTTCCAGACTAATGTGGTTTGATCAAGCCAGACCACCTGATAGAGAATACCAGGTGATCCTACATTCAAAACAGGTGGACAAAGCAGCCTCACAGACTACAGGCAGGATTTTTGCACCTTCATAGAATCCCCCATGAAAGCGCCTCTTACCAGCAGGAAGTAGTTTGGAAAGAACGACACCCAAATCCCCAAATATTGTCTATAAATGCTTGTTATTATTTAAATGGACTTGGTTATACAAAATGAAAAAAAAAAAGAATAGAAGCGTTCATTGAAAACAAAACTTTATAAAATCAAAAATAAAAATGGGGTACAGAACAGAAGAAATAATTCTCAATAGAGGAAACCAAAAAAGCTGAAAAACACTTAAGAAAATGTTCAACATCTTTAGCTATCAGGGAAATGCAAATCAAAACAACATTGAGATACCATCTTAATCCTGCCAGGATGGCTAAAATTAGAACCACCAAATGACAATTTATAACAAAGAAGATGTGGAGAAAGGGAACATTCCTCCACTGCTGGTGGGAGTGCAAACTCGTACACCCATTTTGGAGATAAGTATGTTGTTTCCTCAGGATAATGGGAATTAGTTTATCACGCGACCCAGCAATCCCCCCTTAGACATATACCCAAATGATCCATATCCCGGCAACAAACACATCTGCACAACTATGTTGATAGCAGCATTATTTGTAATAGCAAAAAATTGGAAACAACCTAGATGATAATCAATTGATATGGCACAACTACACAATGGAATGCTACTCTGCAGAAAAAAAAATAATCGAATCTTGAAATTCGCAGGCAAGTGAATGGCTCTTGAAACAACCATCCTGAATGAGGTAGCCCAGTCACAAAAACATGAACATAGGATGTACACGCTCATATATGGGTTTTAGACCTAGAGCAAAGGATCACCAGCCTATAATTCACACCACCAGAGGAATTAGGATACAAGGTGTATTCTAAGAGATTCATATAAAGTCGTTCAAAGAAGGTTGACTGGACAAGTCCCCCAGAGCACATGGGAGGTGGGGGGGGGTCAATGAATGTAGAGAGAACTAGGAGAAAGAGAAGGGAAGGAGAGGAAAATAATTGCGACTAGGAAGATTGAGTCAGGGTTGGAATATAAGACAGAAGAGAGAGAGAGAGAGAGAGAGAGAGAGAGAGAGAGAGAGAGAGAGATTGAGAGTGAGTGAAAGAGAGAGAGAGAGAGAGAGAGGGAGACAGAGAGAGAGAGAGAGAGAGAGAGAGAGAGAGAGAGAGAGAGAGTAAAAGAGGGAGCCAGTATAGGTTTTAGGAGAAAAGTGAATCTAAACAAAGTTCTAGAGACCTACAAGACTGTTGCCAACTAACAATTTGAGCAACTGTGAAAAGGCTACCATAAATACCCTCCTGGATAGTGAGATCAACAACTAACTTATTCACCATCATAGAGCCCTTCTATAGTGCTGTTGGAAACAGAAATAAACACCCAAACCTAAACAATGAGTTTAACGAGAATCCAGATGCAGATGGACAGAACAAGACCAGGTTGTAGAAACACACAGAGACAGCTGACCTGAACAAGGAGCAAATAACAGGAACCCAGACTGATAGCTTGGAATCCAGCATGGTACTGACTCAGTCTTCTCTAAATATGGGTCTCAGCCAGAATGACTGAGCAGTCCTAGGGACTGCAGACAGTGGAACCAGGATGTGTTCCTCATGCACAAAAGGTCATTGCACACACATCGCCCATGGAGGGTACTCACTTAACCTAGAAACAGGAGAGAAGCCCTACTCCCTACTTCAAATGACTTTACAGATCTACATGAATACACCTGGATGGCAATGTCATACATTTGGAATTGGGTTGGGAGCTGGGAGCAGAGGGTGGTAACTGTGCATGTGAGGGGGGAATAGCGTGTAAATGGGTGGGTGGGAGGGAGGGAGAGGGAAATGGGATCGGCATGTGAAATAAAAAATGAATAAGTAAATTAAAAAATAAAATAAAATAAATACTCCCAGGCCAGAATCTTACAAGCTGCTGGTAATACAGAACACCAGTGTAAACAGCACAAGGCTCCTCCTGGTACAGAAGTCCTAAACCATGCTCATCCAGGATCCATGCTGGGTTTCTGAAGGCCTAGGTGCATTGGTCCACCTGGTGGGTAGTCAGAGAGGAGAGGGGTTCTGAATCCCTGGGGGCTAATGACAGAACCAGCCCCTAGCCCAGCCCTCCTCTCCTCAGGTGGCAGTGACTGTGACCACAGTTAAAGGGGTGAGGGTGAGAGTGGGGAGGAGGAGGATTAGGGGTGTTGGGGAGAACAACTTTGATAAAGATTTTTGTGTCAACTAAAAAAATAAAAATAACAAAATATATGGTAATTAGAAGGGATGGCTATGTGCAGACTTGTTTCAATCAGTCTGAAGCAAAGAAGACAGAATAAGAAAACAGTGGTCTAGTAGACAAGTCAAGTGGCCTGCAGTTTTATAGGTCAACGCAACTCATCAAAGCAGAACAGAGAACGTCAGAAGGAACTTCAGGTGTTATGAGTATGATTCAATTTCTCTGGGCAATAAAAGTAGAACAGGAAAAAGGATTGGCAAGATCCAGAAGAGTGGAAAAGAGATATAAATAAAATTATAATACTGAAAGATAACATAAAAGAAGATCTGGTGTAACCCACAAAATCCATAAAAGGGGCCAACAGTTAAGAGAGCAGAGGGTGCAGAGAGGCTAAGGGGAAAGCACCAATGTAAGAAGGTAGAGTCAGGAATTAAATAAATGAATAAGATTTCACTTCAGGCATGCATATCTGGGTAAGAGTCACTGATAAGAAAAAAGAAAAAGAGAAAAGAAGAGACATTTCTACGCTAGGAATGTCTGAGAAAATCGAGAGAGACTAAAGGTAATGTAAAAAGTTATGGAGGTTCAAAGAAAAGTCATCAAATGTCGAGAAAGATGTAAACTGTTTACTGTGGGCTCTCATATCTACAAATATAAATTTAAGATTAGTAGTATGAGTTAAAATTTTTGATCATACCAGGTTAATGGTTTAAAAGTTCTGTTTATTTCTCTCAAGAAAAATATATGTACTTGCTAAAAAGTTCTATCAGTGTTTCTTGTTAGAAACTGGTTTGTTGCAAGAATAGAGCTAAAACAAAAATGGTTTAAACATTTTTGCTGTCTAATGATAACAGCCCCCAGCTCAAAATTTACCTCTGAGGACTGGTCATTAAATTCAGATTATCAGAAAATCAGATGGCCTTTTAATGTAGATGACATTAATTCTGTTTTATGTCGAAAGCTGTTAAAAATTGAAACTAGTTAAAAAGTTACAATTATTAACACTGGAAATTAACATAAACTTAACAGGCACCAAGGTGACAATGGGTTTAAAGACATAAAGGATGCTAAAATTATTTGATATTATAAGAAGTCAGTACAGGATGTTTAATTGTTTTATCAAACAGTTTTTTATATGTTTAAATTCAGAAGGTTACATTATATTTGTGCTTTATTACATTATTAATATTTGTACTTAAATTAAAGGGCTAAAATTTAAGATCATAGCCATAAACTGTATATACTAACCAAAAGTTGAGAAGCTCATTTTTTAATGATACAGATGGCAATCCATCCTTGTTTTTGCTAAATTTGGTAAGCATAAGTTATTTAGAAAAACTGAATCACATAGCTGTTTTATGTTTTCCAAAAAGGAGTTTCAAATTAAAATCAGTATTTTTAAAGCTAAACTGACAATGCATAGTTCTAGTTTTATAAAATCTGGTAACTATTATAAAATGTTAAGAAACAGAAGTTACCAACCATCCTTATTGATTAACTTTTGGTTATAGTCAAACTAATATTAATGATTAATAACAGGAATAAACCTCACTCTCTCTCCTATACATATTCTAAAAGTTTAAGCTTAAATCGAGTAAGTGAAAACCAAGTTGTCTATTAAGATCTACCTAGAAAGACTTCTAATACTACAGAGATCTGTATAATAAGACATTTAAATATTAACTAAAAAAGTGTAATAATATCAAACAAAGAATCACAGAACCTAACAATGACCAAATAAAGGTCTCTAAAGAACATTGTGGGGCATCATGGATTGTGATGACACTGACCAGGGAGCAAGATGCTGAAACACAATGCCTACAGCATGATAGGACCCAGCTCGGACTGTGTAGAGGCTGCAGGGTACTGGAAAATTGTCTGCACCTTTGCCTAGACAAAATAAGTTCAGAATTTTCCAATTCCAGGTTCCATAGGGGAAAAAAACACCTCTCACATTATATACTTGGTGAAAAATTTCTCCCGTCAATGCCATAGAAAATTGGATATGGCTAAGAATATAAAAATGGTCCCTGTGATTTTTTTTAATAGATTCAAAAGTAACATATAGTTTATCCTTCTCAGATCTCTAATTCTATTGATGGCTTGGCTAACCAAATCTTTGTGAACTTGGCAATAAAGGCAGCCATGATATGGCTCCTAAATAAGAATTTAAAAATATAAAGATATATGTCTTTTTTGAACATTTATTTATTAATTATGCATACAGTGTTCTGCCTGCATACATGTCTGCATACCCAAACAGGATACCACATCACATTATAAATGTTTGTGAGCCACAATGTAGTTGCTGGGGATTGAACTCAGGACTTCTAGAAGAGCAGCCAGTAATCTTAACCTCTGCCACATCTCGCTAGCCCAAGACATATACTTCTTAAAGATATAAAAATTAATTTACAATATAAAAATTCAGAGCTTAACTTTTAATCAAGTTCTGATAAGCTAATAGAGCAGGGACTCCCAGCTGTTTAGTCACAAACTGAAAGTTTTATGATTTTTATTGGGTGTTATCGAAGTGTAAATATGAAGGATGTTTCAATAGGCCTAAGGCACTACTGACTAATCTATACATGGATCGCTCTTGACAGAAGAAAAACCTTCTACCCCAAATCTGTAAATTTTGATTGGACTCAAAGTCATAAGTACATTCCTGCTGTTTTATAGATACCCAAAACCTGCTTTTTGTACAATTTGGATTTCAGCACAGATTGGTGATGATGATATATCTAAAACTTTTATGTCCTTTTATATAACACAGTTCATATAGGCTTCAGAGGGTCAAATGTCATAAAGCTTTTATCCACTTCTTACAGGTCAAAAGGACTGCAGATAAATACAGCTATCCTGAGGATGGAATTTTCTCCCTGGTTTTGCTGTCTTTCTTGATCACCAAAGGTAAGGAAGAAAGAGTTCCAATTAAATATATACATTTTAACCTTTGTTCCCAGTTTAAACATGTCTCAGACGATTTGTGCTTCTGGCAGATGAGTATCAGTTGCTGACTACAGCCTGCTCCTCTCTAGTGGTCTCCCTACTTACTGTGAACCAGCCCAGCCAAAGTGATTCTTCAACAGTGTCTACAAACTGATGCCTCTGATAAATGGTCCATTTCCTGAATCCCACTTCCTTTTGTTGGATTTGTCTAGCATTTTAGCCTACTTGCAGCTAAGAAAACACTGCAAAAGTAAGTAGGGAGTAGTACTGCCATGTCACTGGCACAACAGTGTTTTGATTTTCAAATAGCTGTCACCTGGAGTTCTATAGCCTATAAAGCCTCCTTGAGCAGCTTGTTACTATTATGCCTACTGGTTTAATCAACTTCTAAGGAAGTGACTCCTGGCTGCAAAAGCAAATGGTTTTTACTGGTAAAAATCAAACCAGCTGGGATCTCACTCTGTCAGAAAAGTAAGGTAGTGCCTTAAAATTGTGAGGGGTTTATAACATGGTAAAGAGAAAGGGAAATTTGAGACCACTACTCCCAGTTCACAAGGTTTCCAAGATACAGGCAGTTGATAGAGTACAAATTAATTTACAAGGTCAACATGGAAGTAAGTTAATATTATCCATCATTTGTTTAGGCAAGATTGATGAGCACACCTGACAGGTTGGTGTTTTTTCTTTGTTTTTACCTCTTCTCCTGAGAACAGGATGTGGGTTCTGTACTCTGTAGTCAGGGATTTATCTATTGGCAGAAATTCTTATTGTCATTATTTTTTCCTTGGCCTTGGCCCTGGCCCTGGCCCTGGCTCTAGCCCTGGGCCCTGGCCCTGGCCCTGGGCCCTGGTCCTGGCTGTTCTATACCAATGAAAATCTAAACAATGCCGAGAAACCATGGGATCAATCTCCTCGAAAGGGGAGAGAATGAAGAGTGATTACTTTATTTTCAAAAAAGAGAAAAGGTTTATGGTAGAGATGATTAATTGTATTGTATCAATTCTAGGAATTAGAAAATTGACGCATAGAAAAACGGTTTAAAATACTCATCATTGTACTTGAATGGCATTATGATGCTTTCGTTTTCATGCTTATGGCACTATAGACATGTTGTAGCTTGAGAGACGGATAAATATGTAGAACCCAAAAGAAAGAGCCATGCTTTGTTTTTGTGAGAAACTCAGTGAGGCTGTAAGGTTACTTCATCTTTATGTATGCTCCTTTTAGCATTTGGGAGGGGCACTAGAATATGACAGAATATTGGTTCATAAATGTTGCCTGGCAACCCTGCTTGCATTCTGTATTCTGTTATCATGGGCCAAGGACCAGAGAGCAGTTTCGAAAAAGTGTTATCATGGGACATTACAGTCTCCCAAGATAACTATCTCCTAAAACTTTCAATGACAGCATTTGATTCCCCTAAGCAAGTCATAGCCAAATCTCTGGAAGTTTGCCTACTGCTTTTACTGGTTACCAAATTCTAGAGTACCTAATTATCAGAGGACATTCAATTTCTTCTGTTTATGAATTCTCTCTCTCCTAAGAATTAATACTATGGAAACAAAGATAATAAGACTCACAATTATTCATCAAAAGGTGATTTTCTCATTGTTAAATTCCTTCAGGATGGTGATAATCCATTTGTTAGAGTAGACATAGGGATAATTGGATTGCAGTCCATCTCTTTTGAGGCAGCCGTCCAACATGAAATATGTAGGATCTTCTAATAACCCTGCATAAACAATGACATTTCAGCATTAAACATTTCACGACTCTGCTCTCCGATTAAATAAGCGATGAACCTGGGAGTTTCACACAATCATGTGAGAGTCAGTCTGAGTCAATTGTGTCGAGTATGGCAGACCATTTCTTCATCTGATTATGTTGTTAGTTGATTATTAAAAAAGGACATTAGATAATCCATGAACAGTGGATTCCACGATGTGGGAAGCAATTATTATGGACCATCTAAATATCAATTTTGTAGTTAAAATATTTAAATTAATCACGACAGCATCGTTCATGACCCTGGTTTGGAGCAACCTTAGGGAAGTGGATGATGTTACATGTACTCATTGTTTGATTATTTAACTATATAAAACAAAGATTATATCATCCATGACACCTGGAATCTGGTGCCACAGATCATCTATTTACATAATTAAAGTATTTAAATTGAGTGTGTTAATACCCAAGGTAATGTAAATATTTATAAAGTTATGTAAACCAAAAATCCTCCATTCAATGAAGAGACCTGTAAAGCTTCCTCTTGTGGAGATAATATGCAATATCATCACATTTTATGATTCATTTATTCAATTGAGGATGATGACATCCTTCATGACTGGATCAAGCAATGCTTCCCTGCCAGTAAAATGCTACATCACCTATTTATTGTGACAGTTAGCTATTTGTGACTTATTTAATTCTTTAAATTATGTAAGCGACAGACAATGCCATCACCGATTATGATTTGTGTGCAAATATCTGTCAGAGACAAGGTTAGGAAAGATGTAGACATGGGAAGAGCATTTTCTCAATGATCTATGCATCTACCATAGTAAAAAGGATGATGGATGATTGAGTCCAGAAGATTACTCGGGGCCACTCGAGAAGTACAAGGACTACACCAAGGCCAGCATGGTGGTCTGGGTGTTGACTACCTGCTGTTCCTCCACATCTTCAAATCAGTTGTGATCTACCATGAGAAGAAGTAGTGGCACTAAGAGGTCGGCACCATCTCCGAGACCTGGCATATGGATGATGGCCCAGAACACGGAAGATCATCTCTCTCTCAGATATGCTGGTTATGCCCCAGCTGCAGCCATCTTTTCAGCTGATAGCAACATCTTGGTTACTACTTCTAAGCCAGTAATGGTCCCATTATCTCAGAACCTGCAGCACCACAACAGAGGTTCAGGTGCTGCTGATGATGTCAGGCCAACAGAATTCATCATGCAAGACAGTATGATTATCTGACGATTAACTTATGGCATTTGAAAAATCCTTGATGACAGCATACATTTCCATAACTTTCAAGTCTACCCAGGGTTTGAAGATACAAAAAAAAAATAAACGAATTAGATATTTAAAGATGTAATTATTAAATACGTTCATTATATAATCTGTTATCCCTGATGTTCGGTGCCACCTTGTGTAACTCAAGTGTGACAGACGATCTAACTATCTAATTATTTCATTATACAAATCTGTCCTTTTCTACACCAGGAAGAGTGAATCTGGATCCACCATGTTGGTTTTAAATTGTCTCTTGTGATTTCTTTCTTTCTTTCTTTCTTCCTTTCTTTCTTTCTATAAATCAATGTTGATATCGATTTGTTATCTCTCTAGGGGTTAATTATGAGAATTTATCTCTTTAGTCATTCATTTTTGTTCATATCTATGATTAAGAACTCAATGTCTCTTCAGTATTGAGCATTCATTTTGGATTCACGCAAAAAACACCATTCACTGTTTTAAACCTTATTCATTCAATTATGAAAGTCTGTCATTATGTATTCAGTGATCAATGGAGTTTAAGGCCTTCTTAAGGGAGTCCATCGGGCCAGACCATCACATCATCGAATACTACACTTACTTCCTTACCTGTTAAAATAGGAAATTAAATGATAATTAATCACTTAATTAATAAATTTAAAATACAGGTAATGTTATGGACCATAAGTCCCTTCTGGAGTCAGATTTTGGGAGTTGATGTAAGATCATCTCATTACTTCCTGATTTAGCTATATAAAGAGATTTTTACATCAGCGATATGTTTAGGACATTGGTGCCATTTCATCAGTGTTAATATAACAAACCTACTAATTATAAATTTAATTTATTATCAATTTAATTTATTACCAATTCAATTTTTGCCCTGACCCTGGCCTTGGCCCTGGCCCTGGCCCTGGCCCTGAGAATTAAATTTAGGACATTAGATAATCCGTGATCAGTGGATTTTGGTGACATGATTTGGGAGGAAATTATTATAGACCATCTTAATGTCAATTATGTAGTTAAAATATTTAAATTAATCAAGACAGAATCGTTCATGAGCCTGGTTTGGAGCCACCTCAGGGAAGTGGATGATGTTACATGAACTCATTATTTGATTATTTAATTATATAAAACAATGATTATATCGTCCATGACACCTGGAATCTGGTGCCACAGATCATCGAATTACATAATTAATGTATTTAAATTGACAATCTGTGTGAATCCCCAAGATAATGTAAATATTTGTATAGTAATGTAAACAACAATCCACCTTTCCATGAAGAGACCTGCAAATCTCCCACTTGTGGAGTTAATTTACAATATCATCACATTTTATGATTCATTTCTTAAATTGATGATGATGACATCCTTCGTGCCTGGATTCTGACCATACTTCCCTGCCAGTAAAATGCTACATCCACTATTTATTGTGACAGTTAGCTATTAGTGACATATTTAATTCTTTAAATTATGTAAACAAAAGAAAGTGCCATCACCACTTAGGGTTAGGGTGTAAAAATCTGTCAGGGACAAGGTTAGGAAAGTTGTAGACATGGGCAGAGCATTTTCTGAATGATCTATGCATCTTCCAGAGTACGGGGGATGCTGGGTGATTGAGTCCTGAAGGTTGCACACTACCCTCTGAGAAGTACAAGGATTTCACCAAGGCCGGCATGGTGGTCTGGCTATGGACTACCTGTTCTTCCTCCTCATCTTCTCATCGGTTGTGATCTACCATGAGAAGAAGGAGTGGCACTAGGAGGTCGGCACCATCACCGAGACCTGGCAAAAGGATGATGACTCAGAACACAGAAGAACATCTCTCTCTCAGCTATGCTGGTGATGCCCCTGCTGCAGCCATCTTTTCAGCTGTTATCACCACTGTGTCTACTACTACAACGCCAGGATTGGGCCCATTATCTCATGTCCTGCCACACCACAACAGAGATTCAGTGGCTTTTGATGATAGGAGGCCAACAGAATTCATCAGGCAAGACAGTATTATATAATCTGTGATCCCTGAAGTTTGGCACAACCTTGTGTCACACTCAAGTGTGACAGACGATCTAACTATCTGATTATTTCATTATTCAAATCTGTTTTTTCTACTCCAGGAAGAGTGGAGTCTGGATCCACCTTGTTGGTGTTAAATTGTATCTTGTGAATTCTTTTTCTTTCTTTCTTTCTTTCTTTCTTTCATTCTTTCTTTCTTTCTTTCTTTCTTCCTTCCTTTATTTAAATCTATGTTGATATCATTTTGTTATCTCTCTAGGGTGAATTATGAGAAACTATCTCTTTATTCATTCATTTTTTGTTCAAATCTATGATTAAGAACTCAATGTCTCTTCAGTATTGAGCAATCATTTAGGCTTCACGCATAAAACACCATCCACTTGTTTAATGTTTATTCATTTAATTATGAAAATCTGTCATTATGTATTCAGTGATCACTGGAGTTTTGAGCCTCCTTAGGGGAGACCGTTGTACCAGACCATCACGTCATCTAATACTACACTTACTTCTTTAACAGTTAAACTAGGAAATTAAGTATTAATTCATCATTTAATTTACGTGTTTAAAATACACGTAATATAATGGACCATAAGTCCCGTTTGGTGTCAGATTTTGGGAGTTGATGATGTAATATCATCTCATTACTTCATCATTTATCTATGTAAATAGATCTTTACATCAGCGATGTAAACCTTACATCCTCACCGAGTTTCTCACAAAAAATTGATGATACAAAAAAAGATCAAAGACTTACATATGTAAAGATGTAATTATTAAATTCTTTCATTATATAATCTGTGATCCCTGAAGTTTGGCGACACCTTGTGTCATGGAATGGTGGATTGTTTTTTCCATCACTATAAAAATATTTACATTATCTTGGGGATTAACACAGATTGTCAATTTCAATACATTAATTATGTAATTAGATGATCTGTAGCACCAAATTCCAGGTGGCATGGACGATATAATCATTGTTTTATATAATTAAATATTCAAAGAATGAGTTCATGTAATACCATCCACTTCCCTAAGGTGGCTCCAAACCAGGCTCATGAACGATGCTGTCGTGATTAATTTAAATACTTTAACTACATAATTGACAATAAGATGGTCTATATTAATTGCCTCCCACATCACATCACCACAATCCACTGATCATGGATTATCCAATGTCCTATTTTAATAATCAAATAACAATATAATCAAAGGATGAAATGGTCTACCATACTCCACACAATTGACTCTCAGGTGACTCCCACATGATTGTGGGAAACTCCCAGGTTCATCCCTTATTTAATCGCAGAGTTGGGTAGTAACATATTTAAATGCTGGACTGTCATTGTGTATGCAGCATTTCTTAGAAGATATCACATATTTAATGTTGGACGGCTTCCTCAAAAGAGATGGACTGAAATCCAACAATCCCTAAGTCTACTCTAACAAATGGATTATCACCTTCCTGAAAGAAGTCAACAATGGCAAACTCACCTTCTGATGAATAATTGTGAGTCTTATTATCTTTTGTTCCATAGTTTCACTTCTTAGGAGAGAGTATTCATGAACAGAAGACTTTGAACAGTTTCTCCACAGACTACGTTCTCTGATGATTAGGTAATCTTGGATTTGGTAACCAGTAAATCTGTAGGCACACTTCCAGAAGTGTGGATATGACTTGTATAGGCGAATCAAATGCTGTCATGAAAAGTTTTAGGAGATAGTTATCTTGGGAGACTGTAATGTCCCATGATAACACTTTCTCGAAGCTTCTCTCTGGTCCTTGGCCCATGTTACCAGGATACAGAATGCAAGCAGGGTTGCGAGGCAACATTTATGAACCAACATTCTGTCACATTCTAGTGCCCTTCCCGCATGCTAAAAGGAGTATACCCACCAATGAACTAACGTTACATCCTCACCGAGTTTCTCACAAAAACAAAGCAGTGCTCTTTCTTTTGAGTCCTACATATTTACCAGTCTCTTAACCTACAACATGCCTATAGTGACATAAGCACGAACACGAAAGCATCATTGTGCCATTCAAGTACTTTAAACCTGTTTTCTATGCTTCAATTTTCTAATTTCTAGAATGGAAACAATAGGATTAATTGCCTCTAACATTATCCTTTTCTCTTTATTGAAAATAAAGTAAACTCCTCTTCATTCTCTTACCTTTAGAGGAGCTTGATCCCATGCTTTCTCAGAGATGTTTAGATTTGCATTAGGCTGATGATTACGGATTTTTGAGCAGTGTCTTATGTTTCTTTCAGTCATTTTGGGTTCCTCAATTGACTGTTCTCTATTAAGTCTTGTACCCCGCTTTCTAATATGGTTATATAGAGTGATTTATTGCTGGTGGTGTGTCATGTTACCAGCCCGACAGCTTTCATTAGATGAGATTCCCTGATCAGGAGATTACTCAGTTATTCCATTTTTAAAATCGGTGTTCACTGTGTCCTTCATGGGTCAGTTCTGTTTCAACCTCTCAGAAACCGATGATGTGAAACAGTACAGTTTTTTTTAAAATCGTGTAATCATTCGATATTTAAAAATCTACTATTACGTACTCAGTAATCCCTGTATAAGGCAGTGCCCCTCATTCTCTGGGCACTGCTTCTGGTACCGATCTCCTGCTGTGTCAATCCCACAGAAGCCAAATGACGGATGACACCATCATGACTTACGCAATCAAATGAGTTAATAATTGGATAGTCCTCCATACTTAACTTTCATAAGATGGAACCAACTCCAGTGATTGCCAAGGAAGTAGTTCTTAGATAATTAAATAATGCCACGTGATTAACTCGCATGGAGGAATGGCCCGAGTCCAGTCAAGAAGAACAACACCTTCATCGATTTAAATAATGAATATATAATGAAAAATGATTGAATAATGTCATGGTGGTGCATACTTAAATCTCACATGGAGTAGTCAGACTGATCTCTTCCTGGAATATTGAGCAATTTGAAAAATTAAATTGATAATTAATTAGTGGGCCTTTTATATTAACATTGATGAGATGGCACCAAAGTCCTAAAACTATCGCTGATGTAACCATCTATTTACAGAGCTAAATGGTGAAGTAATGAGATGACATTACCTCATCAACTACCAAAATCTGACTCCAAAAGGACTTATGGTCCATAACATTACCTGTATTTTAAATATGTAATTCAAATGATGAATTATTAATTTCCTAGTTTAACAGTTAAAGAACTAAGTGTAGTATTAGATGACGTGACTGTCTGGTACAAAGGTCTTCCCTAAGGAGGCTCAAAACTCCAGTGATCACTGAATACATAATGAAAGATTTTCATAATTAAATGAATAAACATTAAACAAGTGGATGGTGTTTTATGCGTGAAGCCTAAATGACAGCTCAATACTGAAGAGGAATTGAGTACTTAATCATAGATTTGAACAAAAAAATGAATGAATTAAGAGATAGTTTCTCATAATTCACCCCTAGAGAGATAACAAAATGATATCAACATAGATTTAAATAAAGGAAGGAATTAAGAAATGAAGGAAGGAAGGAAGGAAGGAAGGAAGAAAGAAAGAAGGAAAGGAAGAAGAGAAAGAAAGAATTCACAAGATACAATTTAACACCAACAAGGTGGATCCCAGACTCCACTCTTCCTGGAGTAGAAAAAGACAGACTTGAATAATAAAATAATCAGATAGTTAGGTAGTCTGTCACAATTGAGTGTGATACAAGGTGGCACCAAACTTCAGGGATCACAGATTATATAATGAAAGAATTTAAAAATTACATCTTTAAACAAGTAAGCCATGGACCTTTTTTCATATCATCAATTCCTGGGCAGACTTGCCAGGTAAGAAACTGTATGCTGTCATCACGCATTTTTAAAATGCCATCAGTTAATCGCCAGATAATCATAGTGTCTTGCCTGATGAATTCTGTTGGCCTGACATCATCATCACAAGCACCTGAATCTCTGTTGTGGTGCGACAGGACGTGAGATAATGGGCCCAATCCTGGCATAGCAGTAGTAGCCACGATGTTGATAACAGCTGAAAAGATGGCTGCAGCAGGGGCATCACCAGCATAGCTGAGAGAGAGATGTTCTTCCGTGTTCTGAGTCGTCATCCTTTTGCCAGGTCTCGGTGATGGTGCCGACCTGCTAGCGCCACTCCTTCTTCTCATGGTAGAACAAAACCGATGTGAAGATGTGGAGGAAGAGCAGGTAGACAACACCCAGACCACCGTGCCGGCCTTGATGAAGTACTTGTACTTCTCGGAGGGCACCGTGCCACCTTCTGGACTCAATCACCCAGCATTCCTCGTACTCTTTGAGATGCATAGATCATTCAGAAAATGCTCTGCCCGTGTCTAAATCTTTCCTAACCTTGTCCCTGACAGATTTTTGCACCCTAACCGTAATTGTTGATGGCACTGTCTATTATTTACATAATTTAAAGAATTAAATAAGTCAATAATAGCTAACTGTCACAATAAATATGGTATGCAGCATTTTACTGGCAGGGAAGCATGGCCAGACTCCATTCATGAAGGATGTCATCATCATCAATTGAAAAAAATGAATCCTAAACGTGATGATATTGCACATTAACTCCACAAGAGGGAGCTTTACAGGCCTCTTCATGGAATGGTGGATTGTGGTTTACATTACTATACAAATATTTACATTATCTTGGGGATGAACACAGATTGTCAATTTAAATACATTAATTATGTAATTAGATGATCTGTGACACCAGATTCCAGGTGTCATGGACGATATAATCATTGTTTTATATAATTAAATAATCAAATAATGATTTCATGTAACATCATCCACTTCCCTAAGGTGGCTCCAAACCAGGCTCATGAACGATGCTGTCGTGATTAATTTAAATATTGTAACTGCATAATTGACAATAAAATGGTCTATAATACTTGCCTCCCACATCACGTCACCTCAATCCACTGATCATGGATTATCTAATGTCCTATTTTAATAATCAAATAACAATAAATTCAGAGGATGAAACGGTCTGCCATACTCCACACAATGGAGTCTCAGTTGACTCCCACATGATTGTGGGAAACTCCCAAGGTCATCCCTTATTTAATCTCAGAATTGGGTAGTAACATGTTTAAATGCTGAACTGTCATTGTGTATGCAGCGTTTTTAGAAGATATCACATATTTAATGTAGGACGGCTGCCTCAAAAGAGATGGACTGAAATACAACAATCCCTAAGTCTACTGTAACAAATGGATTATCACCTTCCTGAAGGAAGTCAACAATGGCAAACTCACCTTTTGATGAATAATTGCGAGTTTTATTATCTTTCGTTCCATAGTATTCATAAACGGAAGACTTTGTACTGTTTCTCCACAGACTATGTTCTCTGATGATTAGGTAATCTTGAATTTGGTAACCAGTAAAATCTGTAGGCACACTTCCAGAGGTGTGGCTGTGATTTGTTTAAGCGAATCAAATGCTGTCATGAAAATTTTAGGAGATAGTTATCTTGGGAGACTGTAATGTCCCATGATAACACTTTCTCGAAACTGCTCTCTGATCCTTGGCCCATGTTACCAGGATACAGAATGCAAGCAGGGTTGCCAGGCAACATTTATGAACCAACATTCTGTCATATTGTAGTGCCCCTCCCGCATGCTAAAAGGAGTATACCCACCAATGAACTAACCTTACATCCTCACCGAGTTTCTCACAAAAACAAAGCAGGGCTCTTTCTTTTGAGTCCTACATATTTACCAGTCTCTCAACCTACAATATGCCTATAGTGACATAAGCACGAACACGAAAGCATCACTGTGCCATTCAAGTACAATGATAAGTATTTTAAACCTGTTTTCTATGCTTCAATTTTCTAATTTCTACAATGGAAAAAACAGAATTAATCGCCTCTACCATAAACCATTTCTCTTTTTTGAAAATAAAATAAACTCCTCTTCATTCTCTTACCTTTAGAGGAACTTGATGCCATGGTTTCTCAGAGTTGTTTAGATTTGCATTAGGCTGATGATTAAGAATTTTGAGCAGTGTCTTATGTTTCTTTCAGTCATTTTGGATTCCACAATTGACTGTTCTCTATTAAGTCCTGTACCCCGCTTTCTAATATGATTATTTAGAGTGATTTATTGTTGGTGGTGTGTCATGTTATCAGCCCGACAGTGTTCATTAGATGAGATTCCCTGATCAGGAGATCATTCAGTTATTCCATTTTTAAAATCGGTGGTCACTGTGTCCTTCATGCGTCAGTTCTCTTGAGACCTCTCAGAAACTGATGATGCAAAACAGTACAGTTTTTTTTAAAATCGTGTAATCATTCGATTATTAAGAATCTACTATTACGTACTCAGTAATCCCTGTATAAGGCAGTGCCCCTCATTCTCTGGGCACTGCTTCTGGTACCGATCTCCTGCTGTGTCAATCCCACAGAAGCCAAATGACGGATGACACCATCATGACTTATGCAATCAAATGAGTTAATAATTGGATAGTCCTCCATACTTAACTTTCATAAGATGGACCCAACTCCAGTGATTGTCAAGGAAGTAGTTCTTAGATAATTAAATAATGCCACGTGATTAACTCCCATGGAGGAATGGCCCGAGTCCAGTCAAGAAGAACAACACCTTCATCGATTTAAATAATGAATATATAATGAAAAATGATTGAATAATGTCATGGTGGTGCATACTTAAATCTCACATGGAGTAATCAGACTGATCTCTTCCTGGAATATTGAGCAATTTGAAAAATTAAATTGATAAGTAATTAGTGGGCCTTTTATATTAACATTGATGAGATGGCACCAAAGTCCTAAAACTATCGCTGATGTAACCATCTATTTACAGAGCTAAATGGTGAAGTAATGAGATGACATTACCTCATCAACTGCCAAAATCTGACTCCAAAAGGACTTATGGTCCATAACATTACCTGTATTTTAAATATGTAATTTAAATGATGAATTATTAATTAATTTCCTAGTTTAACAGTTAAAGAACTAAGTGTAGTATTAGATGACGTGACTGTCTGGTACAAAGGTCTTCCCTAAGGAGGCTCAAAACTCCAGTGATCACTGAATACATAATGAAAGATTTTCATAATTAAATGAATAAACATTAAACAAGTGGATGGTGGTTTATGCGTGAAGCCTAAATGACAGCTCAATACTGAAGAGGAATTGAGTACTTAATCATAGATTTGAACAAAAAAATGAATGAATTAAGAGATAGTTTCTCATAATTCACCCCTAGAGAGATAACAAAATGATATCAACATAGATTTAAATAAAGGAAGGAATTAAGAAATGAAGGAAGGAAGGAAGGAAGGAAGGAAGAAAGAAAGAAGGAAAGGAAGAAAGAAAGAAAGAATTCGCAAGATACAATTTAACACCAACAAGGTGTATCCCAGACTCCACTCTTCCTGGAGTAGAAAAAGACAGACTTGAATAATAAAATAATCAGATAGTTAGGTAGTCTGTCACAATTGAGTGTGATACAAGGTGGAGCCAAACTTCAGGGATCACAGATTATATAATGAAAGAATTTAATAATTACATCTTTAAACAAGTAAGCCATGGACCTTTTTTCGTATCATCAATTCCTGGGCAGACTTGCCAGGTAAGAAACTGTATGCTGTCATCACGCATTTTTAAAATGCCATCAGTTAATCTCCAGATAATCATAGTGTCTTGCCTGGTGAATTCTTTTGGCCTGCCCTCATCACAAGCGCCTGAATCTCTGTTGTGGAGCGGCAGGACAAGAGATAGTGAACCCAATCCTGGCGTAGCAGTAGTAGCACAATGTTGATAACAGTTGAAAAGATTGCTGCAGCAGGGGCATCAATAACATAGCTGAGAGATAAATGGTCTTCTGTGTTCTGAGTAGTCATCGTTTTGCCAGGTCTCGGTGATGGTGCCGACCTCCTAGTGCCACTCCCTCTTCTCATGGTAGATCACAACCGATGTGAATATGTGGAGTAAGAACAGGTAGTCAACACCCAGACCACCGTGCTGGCCTTGGTGAAGTCCTTGTACTTCTCGGTTGGCACCGTGCAACCTTCTGGACTCAATCACCCAGCAACCCTCATACTCTGGGAGATGCATAGATCATTCTGAAAATACTCTGCCAGTGTCTACAACATTCCTAACCTTGTCGCTGACAGATTTTTGCACCCTAACCGTAATCGGTGATGGCACTGTCTGTCATTTACATAATTTAAAGAATTAAATAAGTCACTAATAGCTAACTCTCACAATAAATAGGTGATGTAGCATTCTACTGGCAGGGAATCATGGCCAGACTCCAGTCATGAAGGATGTCATCATCATCAATTGAGTCAATAAATCATACAATGTGAAGATACTGCACGTTATCTCCACAAGAGGGAGCTTTACAGGTCTCTTCATGGAATGGAGGATTGTTGTTTACATAACTATACAAATATTTACATTATCTTGGGGATTAACACAGATTGTCAATTTAAATTCTTTAATTATGTAATTAGATGATCTGTGGCACCAGATTCCAGGTGTGATGGACGATATGATCATTGTTTTATATAATTAAATAATCAAATAATGAGTTCATGTAACATCATCCACTTCCCTAAGGTGGCTCCAAACAGGCTCATGAACGATGCTGTCGTAATAAATTTAAATATTTTAACTACATAATTGATATTAGGATGGTCTATAATAATTCCCTCCCACAACGCATCACCACAATCCACAGATCATGGATTATCTAATGTCCTATTTTAATAATCAAATAACAACATAATCAGAGGATGAAATGATCTGCCATACTCCACACAATTGACTCTCTGTTGACTCCCACATGATTGTGGGGAACTCCCAGGTTCATCAGTTATTTATCGCAGAGCAGAGTTGTAACATGTTTAAATGCTGTACTGTCATTGTGTATGCAGCGATTTTAGAAGATATCACATATTTAATGTTGGGCGGCTGCCTCAAAAGAGATGGACTGAAATCCAATAATCACAAAGTCCACTCTAACAAATGGATTTTCACCTTCCTGAAGGAAGTCAACAATAGCAAACTCACCTTTTGATGAATAATTGTGAGTCATATTTGTCTTTTGTTCCATAGTGTGACTTCTTAGGAGAGAGAGTATTCATAAACAGAAGACTTTGAACTGTTTCTCCACAGACTACATACTCTGATGATTAGGTAATCTTGAATTTGGTAACGAGTGAAAGCAGTATGCACACTTCCAGAGGTGTGGCTATGACTTGTTTAGTTGAATCAAATGTTGTCATTAAAAGTTTTAGGAGAGAGTTACCTTGGGAGACTGTAATGTCAAATGATAACATTTTCTCGAAGCTGCTCTCTGGTCCTTGGCCCATGAAACCAGGAGACAGAATGCAACAGGGTTGCCAGGCAAAATTTATGAACCAACAATCTGTCACATTCTAGTGAGCCTCCCACATGCTTAAATGAGTATACCCACCGATGAACTAACGTTACAGCCTCACTGAGTTTCTCACAAAAACAAAGCAGGGCCCTTTCTTTTGAGTTCTACATATTTACCCGTCTCTCAAGCTACAACATGCCTATAGTGACATAAGCATGAAAACGAAAGAATCATTGTGCCATTCAAGTACAATGATGAGTATTTAAAACTGTTTTCAATGCTTCAGTTTTTTAATTTCTAGAACGGAAACAATACAATTAATCTCCTCTACCGTAATCCTTTTCCCTTCATTGAAAATAAAAGTTACTCCTCTGCATCCTGTTTCCTTTAGCGGAGCTTGATCCCATGGTTTCTCAGAGTTGTTTAGATTTACATTAGGCTCATGATTAAGGATTTTGAGCAGTGTCTTTTGTTTCTTTCAGTCATTTTGGATTCCTCAATTGACAGTTCTCTATTAAGTCCTGTACCCTGCTTTCTAATATGGTTATTTAGAGTTATTTATTGTTGGTGGTTTGTCATGTTAACAGCCCGACAGAGTTCATTAGATGAGATTCCCTGATAAGGAGATCATTCAGTTATTCCATTTTTAAAATCGGTGGTCACTGTGTCCTTCATGGGTCAGTTCTGTTTCAACCTCTCAGAAACTGATGATGCGAAACAGTACAGTTTTTTTTAAATCGTGTAGTCATTCGATGGTTAAAAATCTACTATTGCATAATCAGAAATATCTGTATAAGGCAGTGTCCCCCATTCTCTGGGCACTGCTTCTGGTACCGATCTCCTGCTGTTTCAATCCCACAGCAGCCAAATGACATATGACACCATCATTACTTACGCAATCAAATAAGTTAATAATTGGAGAGTCCTCCATACTTAACTTTCATAAGATGGAACCAAACTCCAGTGATTGTCAAGGAAGTAGTACTTAGATAATTAAATAATGCCCTGTGATTAACTCCCATGATGGAATGGCCCAACTCCACTCTAGAAGAACATCATCTTCATCAATTTTAATAATTAATATATAATGAAAAATGATGGAATAATGTCATGGTGGTGTATACTTAAATCTCACATGGAGTAGTCAGACTGATCTCTTCTTGGAATAATTATGTTTTTAAAAAATTAAATTGATAATTACTTAATGGGCCTTTTATATTAACACTGACTAGATGTCACCAAAGTCCTAAACCTCTTGTTGATGTAAAGATCTATTTACACCTCTAAATGATGAAGTAATGGGGTGGTATTACATCATCAACTCCCAAAATCTGACTCCAAAAGGGACTTATGGTGCATAACATTACCTTTAAGATACTGTTGCATAACAGGAGTACCTCCTGTGTAATGGTTTGGAGTCAAATATCTGGAAAATCATGGACAACAAATGTGTATCTAGGATTGAAAATTCTAACAGTATTTTAGTGTATGCATACACTTCTCTTTGTGTGTTTTAGGGGCAATACTACCTCAGTTAAATTCTACTTCATGAGATATAATATCTCAAAAGCATTTGTGAATTGTTTGTGTTACAAATTCTACTCGTGTAGATCAATGCCCAATAGTGAAGTGCTATCCTTACATGAGATGCCTTTTACAACCTGCAGAAAATTAACAATACATGGATCTTAGACATAAAATTAAAATGCAAATGGCTGAACTTCTAAAAGGTACTTAACTAAAAGGCCTCTGGAATTTTCTTGCCTTGCTTTCAGTGGGTGTACCTGAAGTATGTAGAAGTTGACTTAAAAAAGTTTTCCATAGACACCTCCCTGCTCACAGTACTCAAAGCAGATAAAGCCCAGAGAATAGTTATTTGGGGGACTGCCTGTAGCTTCTGGGTATTTCAAGAACTACATGAGAATTCAGGGGACAGGTTGTCTCCTTGCAGCTTCCCACCAAGATCCAGGGAATATCCACCACACTGGATCCATCACCTCACTATCTCCCTCCACTGATCTGAGGATGGCAGCACCTCACTCACCATGCTGTGGTTTTCCAGTTTGCCCTTCCTCAAAGCACATAACAAAAACCACTGACTGCTGTTTCTCTTCAAATCAAGACCAGAAGGGCCCTTCACTTCTTTTGACAGGCAGGTCAAAAAGGGGCCTGGTTAGCTATTAAGGCCTGAGTGATAAAAGCACCTCCCAGGTGGTTACAGATTGCTTAAGGGCTAATTGCAATGGTTACTGATTGCCTTCTTGCAATAAGACTTTTCTACATTAGAAGTGATGTGCATTTCATTAGCAATTGTCCTATAGCTGACCTGTGCTATCATTCTGTAGTACACAGGCATTTACCTTTCTTCCTCGTAGACACAGTGTTTCTAGCTAAATTTACTTACTTAAATGGATTGCGTGATTTTTGGTGAAAAAGTTGGAAGGGAGCTCCAAATATTCGTTAATTACCATAAAGATATTTAGGAATGCAAATTGTGTTATTTGTTATTTGGTTAAACACTGAGTTTATTGAACTAAATTTGCTTTTTACCTGTTTGTCACAGGAACTTCAGATAATCAAGAAAGAAAAGCAGGGACCACATCTCAAAAAAAAGATAAATGATCTTCCTCGTGGCAGAATGCCAGATGATGGCTCCATGAATGTAGAATTTTATACCTGAAATTCAGAGCAAACACTTGGCAAAGGCATCATAATGAGAAAAGTAGTCTTCATGGAAAATTGAATATTTACAGAGAAATACATATTTTGTAAGCATATAAAAAATAAAACAAAACAAAAACCAACTGCAGTAATCAAGGTTTTCTGCATGAAAAGGAATGTAGGATGAAACTCTACATATATGTAAAAAGTGGATTTATTACGATGTCTCACAAGCTGTGATATATTTAGTCCAACAATGGTTGCTTACCAATGGGAATCTGAAGAGTACAGCAGTTTTTTAGTTTATCAGGATGGATGTGTCAGCTGGTCATTGTACATCAAAATTCCAAAAAAGTACGCTCCTATGTTAGTAAAGGAAGAAACATGGAACCCAGACCTAGGGAAATTAGACAAAGAGGGAAAGCTTCCTCCTTCAATACCATTTATACATGTAGGCTACCACCAGAAGGTTGATCTGATTTTTCATTTATGTGACTTTGTTCTGTTTTGTTTTTTGTTTTCAAATCAGGGTTTTTCTGTGCAGGACTTAAACTCATTCTGTGGATTTGGCTGGCCTCAACCTAAGCAAAATCAGGCAGCCTCCTGTGTCCCTGGATTAAACATTTGCACTGCCACCAAGCAGTTAAAGGTAGACCTCATCATCTGTTTACATACAAGACTTCTGTATGGCTTTGGTAGCCCTGGAATATATTCTGCCAGTCTGAAGTTTCTCAAATCCTAAATGGGAATCCATTCCAACTTGTCATGAGTTCAAAGTGCTCCAATAACTCCTATTTTCCTTAAGACATTATCTTTCCTGCTACAGGACACCTGTGCCTTGATGATGAATGTCTCCTATCCAAATATCAATGATTTGGGAGTAGAAAGGTTAACCACCCTGAAGTAAGGGAGGAAGTGCAGCAATTGGGTGACTGAAGGCACATAGTATGTGCAATTATGGAGTGCCTGTAGCATTAGTGGAAGCAATTTCTGTTTTCCCTTTATACATATTAATAGATGTCCCCTTCCATTGCTGCACCTTTGTTTGACTACTTAAGTTTGATGTATGAATAAAATGGAGCTTACAGTACTGACTGAACCTGCCTGACATCATATTATGTCTCTGTCTTCCTTTCATCAATGATAGCTTGTCTTCCACCTGTCCACACTCACTGACTGAGGAATAGACATGGGACTGAGCTGCTGTTTCTGATTACAGTCCTACAAACTGCAGTCCACAACACTTTGTTCCACACATCCTGGAGAATTGAGTTTGATCTGCAACTTAAAAATGCTGGAACTCACTCAGGTAGCATGAGCAACCCCGTGGCATATGCCATTATTCCACAACATAGCTTATTGTGCTGTGGATATGAATATAAGTAATTATTACTTCAAATTCTGTGCTTCTTCATGTCCTCACTATTTGCTCATGGGTGCTTCAACTTGAAGTATTGCCTTCAAATAGGATTATGCAAAGATGCTATGAAATACCATGGCAAAGACATTTTTACCAGAAAAAGAAAGATTCTGTTGTATGTGTGTGTCTGTAAATTAATTACCAGTTTTTAGACAATGACATTCGTGTGGAGCTCATAAGTCAACTTTGTGGGGTCCATTCTGGCCTAGTTCCTACTAAATAGAATTCACATTATAGATTAGTCTGTCCTAGAACATGAGAGATATCTGTCAACCTTGAATCCAGACTGCTGGTATTGTAGTTTGGCTTGTCAACAGAAGTTAGTTCATTAGCCTGGCTCACTTATGATGAATGACTGAACCTGGTTGTTAGTGTAGTCAGACAGCAGGCTCTGGTACTAAACTCCAGTAACAGAAGATGTTGCCCATCAAATGCAGGTTTTCTGCCTCAAAAAGTCCATTGTCTTCCAAATATGGGAAATATTATTTTCCCTTATCATTTACTCTTTTAAAACTCACTGAATGTCTTGGAAGGGTTCTGTCTATTACTAGTAATGGAGACAGCCAGGTTCACAGATGTAAGAGGTTTTCTATATAGTTAAGTGTAATTCTTCATGTTATTCATCCCATCATTCTAATGTATCACTAAGTAAACTTGAAGCAATAAAGCCAGGCATGGTGGCAGAAGCCTTTAGTAATGGTTCTTAGAGAGCAGAGGTAGGAATTTCAGGATTTCCTAGTCACCAAAGATGAAAGTGGTCCCTGGGGTATGGTGTTCATACCACAGTCAAAGTTAGTCTGTGACTGCTTCAGTACAATGTCCATAAACATGCCCAAAGCTCTGGCTCTTCAGGACAATGGAACCAGCAAATGTTAGCTAATGTATTGACCCCACCTTTTTACCTATTCTTACTTTTAATGAATTCCATTAAAATAGAATCAAAGTTATTTTACCATATCTATCTCTGTTTCTTATCCCTCTCATGTCTGTACCAACCCCAAAGTCATTTGGGGCAGGGACAAGGCCCAACCCCATGTGTCTAGGCTGAGTATCTACCCATGGGGAATGGGCTCATGAAGCCTTTCATACATCAGGGATACATCCTGATTCCACTGCCAGAGCTCCCTTAGTCTTACTAGGCCTTCTAAATGAGATGCACTTTAGGGGTTTTAGGTCAGTCATATTATGGATTCTCAACTGTCAGACTGGTGTGCATGAGCTTTGCATTGTTTTTCTTAGGTGATTCTGTGGGTATCTCGAACCTGCTCTTGAACCCTGTACTTATGACTCTTCCCTCTCTGCAACTGGATTCCAGAAGTTCCACTTACTGCTTAGCTGTGGGTGTCTGCTTCTGTTCCTTTCAACTACTGGAAGAAGGCTCTAGAATATCCTATGAAGTAGATATCAATCTCATTATATGGAAGGGCATTTAAGGTAGTATCTCCACTATTGCTTATATTTTCATTTGGGGTGATCCTTATAGATGTCTGGACATTTTGGTAGTGCCAGATTTCTCTTACCACCTATTATATCTCCATCTAGTACAGTATTTCTTTTGTTGTTCTCCTCTATTCTTTCCAAAACTCAGTCTTCTAGATGCCTCTTGTTCTCCGTTCCCATTCTCTTCTCCCCTTCTCTTTCTCCTAACTCTCCTTTCCCTCACCCAATGCTCCCAATTTTCTCAGGAGACGTTGTCCCTTTCCACTACTATGGGGAAACAATGGCAGGCCTTTCAAGGGTGAAGTCTGAACTGAGGTGAATCCAGGGGAGGGCCCCCCTTGACACCCTGAATGTAGGGCTTGAAACAGTGCTACCAAACACTACCAGGACTCGAACATCCTCTCTACAACTGTAGCTCAATATTAAGGCTGAAGCTTTGCACAACCTGCTTTGTCCATCTCTCCAGGAACAGTTGCCGATGGTCTACAGGATGGTGACTAAGGGAAACCTTGTAAACCACACCTCCTGCTAAAAGCGATCCCACCAACTCCTGAATCCTTCCTCTCCATATCATCCCTGGGAAGAAGGAATAAGCCATGCTTAAACCATGATATGCATAACCAGAGAGGCTGGGTTGTTGCGTGGGAACCCTAATGGCTTCTGTATCTATAAAAAGAGTTTAGAATATTTGTTAGTCCTGGTCCAAACCTGCCCTCAAGTTTTGTGTCTTTTTTGCTCATTTAGTCCTGTAACTCAGGATTTGTTAGCCAATCAGAGCTTCAAGCATAGACAGCAGTCATAGTGGAGGTTTCTTTCCAGTCTTATATGAGATGCCTTTGGTAACAAGTGTGAAACCAGAAGGTGGAGAAGCTTGGGTTGACGTCTCTCTTGCTCCCATTATTTCTTTCCTCTCCCTTTCTCCCTCCTCATGCTGTCTTTCTTTCTCTCTCTGTCAATTTGTCTGTCTCTGTGTCTTTCTATCTCTCTCTCTTTCTCTCTCTTGGGTTGCAGATTTTATCAGAAGGGCTGACCCGTTTGTCATTTATCTTGGGTGTAGTGAACTTAGTAAGAACTGTGTTCCACAAAAAACAAAACAAAACAAAACAAAACATTTTGAGTATTGAAATTAAAGAAAAGTATGATGGCTAAAATCTTCACCAAATTGTTTGCATGATTTTGATTTCCTCTTTCACGAGCTCCTCCTATCACTTCATATCAAGATGATAGAGAAATGATAGAGACAGGTTTAGAGATATGAATGAGAAAATTTATGGAACATTCATTGCCAGGACCTATGTCAGGATTTTGAGAAAATTCTGTAGTTCCTGCTACAAGAATAACTCAAAAGGCTAACATTCTTGAGAACAAGTGTGAAAAAACAAAAATCCATGCACTGGCACTACATAATTAAAATTAAATCAAATCTTTAACCACACATATTTTAACTTGTGAATACAAAATATTGTGAGCACTCATTCCTGTAACCCAGGTACTTAGGTGTTTAAAGTCTTAACAGTTTCCTCCGATATGAATTGCTTTATATAATACAAATCAAATGAGTAGGATTGGAATTAGAGAAATGAGTCTCCCCAACGAGGCCTATTATACTGTTAAAGTCATAAGTGAAAGAGCCTACATTGCAGGGCCTCTGCTAGAGAGGCATCAACTGCAGAGTTCCAGGTCTCAGCAAGATCTGCCTGTCAGAGCAGAATCACCCAGATATGAGCCCAGGAATTGTTGGCCCTGGCCCTGGCCCTGGCCCTGGCCCTGGCCCTGGCCCTGGCCCTGGACCAATGCAAATCTAAACAACGCCAAGAAACCATGGGATCAAGGTCCTCTAGTGGTGAATTATGAGAAATTATCACTCTATTCATGGTGCCATCTACTCAGTGTTGCTATAAAAGGCCCACTAATTAATTATCAATTTAATTTTTTTAAAAATATAATTATTCCAGGAAGAGATTTTAAAAAATGTACTGTATCGCATCATCAGTTTCTGAGAATTTGCAACTGAACTGACCCATGAATGACACAGTGTCCACCGATTTTAAAATTGGAATAAATGAATAGTCTCCTGATCGGGGAATTTCATCTATGAACTCTGTAGGACTGATAACATGACACAACACCAACAATAAATAACTCTAAATAACCATATTAGAAAGCAGGGTACAGGACTTAATAGAGAACAGTCAATTGAGGAATCCGAAATGACTGAAAGAATTATAAGACACTGCTCAAAATCCTTAATCATCAGCCTAATGCAAATCAAAACAACTCTGAGAAACCATGGGGTCAAGCTCCTCTAAAGGTAAGAGGATGAAGAGGAGTGTATTTAATTTTCAATCAAGAGAAAAGGATTATGGTAGAGGCGATTAATTCTATTGTTTCCGTTCTAGAAATTAGAAAATTTAAGCATAGAAAACGGGTTTAAAATACTCATCATTGTACTTGAATGGCACAATGATGCCTTCGTTTTCATGCTTATGTCACTATAGGCATGTTGAAGCTTAAGAGACTGGTAAATATGTAGGACCCAAAAGAAAGAGCCCTGCTTTGTTTTTGAGAGAAAATCAGTGAGGCTGTAAGGTTAGTTCATCGGTGGGTATATACCTTTTAGCATGTGGGAGGGGCACTAGAATATGACAGAATGTTGGTTCATAAATGTTGCCTGGCAACCCTGCTTGCATTCTGGATCCTGGTATCATGGGCCAAAGACAAAAGAGCAGCTTCGAGAAAGTGTTATCATGGGACATTACAGTCTCCCAAGATAACTATCTCCTAAAACTTTTCATGACAGCATTTGATTCGCTTAAACAAATCATAGCCACACCTCTGGAAGTGTGCCTACAGCATTTACTGGTTACCAAAATCAAGATTACCTAATCATCACTGAACGTAGTCTGTGGAGACACAGTTCAAAGTCTTATGTTTATGAATACTCTCTCTCCTAAGAAGTCAAACTATAAAACAAAAGATAAAAAGACTCACAATTATTCATCAAAGTGTGAGTTGCTATTGTTGACTTCCTTCAGGAAGGTGATAATCCATTTGTTAGAGTAGACTTAGTGATTATTGGATTTCAGTCCATCTCTTTTGAGGCAACTGCCCAACATTAAATATGTGATATCTTCTAAAAACCCTGCATACACAATGAGAGTTCAGCATTTCAACACGTTACTACTCTACTCTACGATTAAATAACTGATGGACCTGGGAGTTTCCCACAATCATGTGGGAGTCAACAGAGAGTCAATTGTGTGGAGTATGGCAGACCATTTCATCCTCTGATTATGTTGTTATTTGATTATTAAAATAGGACATTAGATAACCCATGATCAGTGGATTGTGGATATGTGATGTCGGAGGCAATTATTATAGAACATGTTAATATCAATTATGTAGTTAAAATATTTAAATTAATCACGACAGCATCGTTCATGAGCCTTGTTTGGAGCCACGTTAGGGAAGTGGATGATGTTACGTGATCGCATTATTTGATCATTTAATTATATTAAACAATGATTATATCGTACATGACACCTGGAATCTGGTGCCACAGATCATCTAATTACATAATTAATGAATTTAAATTGACAATCTGTGTTAATCCCCAAGATAATATAAATATTTGTATAGATATGTAAACAACAATCCTCCATTCAATGAAGAGACCTGTAAAGCTCCCACTTGTGGAGATAATGTGCAATATCTACACATTGTATGATTCATTGACTCAATCGATGATGATGACATCCTTCATGACTGGAGTCTGGCCATGCTTCCCTGCCAGTAAAATGCTGCATACCATATTTATTGTGACAGTTAGCTATTATTGACTTATTTAATTCTTTAAATTATGTAAATAATAGACAGTGCCATCACCGATTACGGTTAGGGTGCAAAAATCTGTCAGGGACAAGGTTAGGAAAGATTTAGACACGGGCAGAACATTTTCTGAATGATCTATACATCTCAAAGAGTACGAGGAATGCTGGGTGATTGAGTCCAGAAGGTTGCACGGTGCCCTCCCAGAAGTACAAGGACTTCACCAAGGCCGGCACGGTGGTCTGGTTGTTGACTACCTGCTCTTCCTCCACGTCTTCACATCGGCTGTGATCTACCATGAGAAGAAGGAGTGGCACTAGGAGGTCGGCACCATCACCGAGACCTGGCAAAAGGAAGACGACTCATAACACAAAAGAACCTCTCTCAGCTATCCTGGTGATGCCCCTGCTGCAGCCATCTTTTCACCTGTTATCAACATTGTGGCTACTACTGCTCCGCCAGGATTGGGCCCATTATCTCAATTCCTGCTGCACCACAACAGAGATTCAGGTGTTTGTGATGATATCAGGCCAACAGAATTCATCAGGCGAGACAGTATGATTATCTGACGATTAACTGATGGCATTTTAAAAATGCGTGATGACAGCATACAGTTTCATACCTGGCAAATCTGCCCAGGAATTGATGATACAAAAAAAGGTCAATGGCTTACTTATTTAAAGATGTAATTATTAAATTCTTTCCTTATATAGTCTGTGATCCCTGAAGTTTGGCGCCACCTTGTGTCACACTCAAGTGTGACAGACGATCTAACAACCTGATTATTTCATTATTCAAATCTGTCTTTTTCTACTCCAGGAAGAGTGGAGTCTGGGATCCACCTTGTTGGTGTGAAATTGTACCTTGTGAATTCTTTCTTTCTTGCTTTCCGTCTTTCTGTCTTTCTTTCTTCCTTCCTTCCTTCCTTCCTTTGTTTCTTACTTCCTTCCTTTCTTTCTTACTTTTTCCTTTATTTAAATCTATGTTGATATCATTTTGTTATTTCTCTAGTGGTGAATTATGAGAAACTATGTCTTTATTCATTCATTTTTTTTGTTCAAATCTATGATTAAGAACTCAATGTCTTTTCAGTATTGAGCAATCATTTAGGCTTCACGCATAAAACACCATCCACTTGTTTAATGTTTATTCATTTAATTATGAAAATCTGTCATTATGTATTCAGTGATCACTGGAGTTTTGAGCCTCCTTAGGGGAGACCGTTGTACCAGACCATCACGTCATCTAATACTACACTTAGTTCTTTAACTGTTAAACTAGGAAATTAATTAATAATTCATCATTTAATTTATGTATTTACAATACAGTTAATGTTATGGATCATAAGTCCCTTTTGGAGTCAGATTTTGTTAGTTGATGATGTAATATCATCTCATTACTTCACCATTTAGCTCTGTAAATAGATGGTTACATCAGCGATAGGTTTAGGACTTTGGTGCCATCTCATCAGTGTTCATGTGAAAGGCCCACTAATTAATTATCAATATAATTTTTTAAATTCCGTATTATTCCAGGAAGAGATCAGTCTGATTCCTCCAAGTGAGATTTAAGTATGCACCACCATGCCAATATTCAATCATTTTTCATTATATATTCATTATTTAAATCGATGAAGGTCTTGTGCTTCTTGACTGGAGTCGGGCCATCCCTCCATAGGAGCTAATCACATGGCATTATTTAATTATCTAAGTACTACTTCCTTGGCAATCACTGGAATTGGGTTCCATGTTATGAAAGTTAAGTATGGAGGACTATCCAATTATTAAGTCATTTGATGGTGTCATCTGTCATTTAGCTTCTATGATATTCACACAGTACGAGTTCAGTAACAGAAGCAGTGCCCAGAGAATGGAGGACACTGCACTATATGGTGAGTACTGATTACGTAATAGTAGATTTTTACCAATCGAATGATTACACGATTTAAAAAAAAAACAATGTAATGTTTCGCATCGTCGGATTCTGAGAGGTTGCAACAGAACTGACCCATGAAGGACACAGTGACCACCGATTTTAAAAATGGAATAACAGAATAATCTCATGATCAGGGAATCTCATCTAATGAACTCTGTCGGGCTGATAACATGACACACCACCAACAATAAATCACTCTAAATAGCCATATTAAAATGTGGGGTGCAGGACTTAATAGGGAACAGTCAATTGAGGGATCCAAAATGACTGAAAGCAACGTAAGACACTGCTCAAAATCCTTAATCATCAGCCTAATGCAAATCTAAACCACTCTGAGAAACCATGGCATCAAATTCCCCTAAAGGTAGAGAATGAAGAAGAGTTTATATTATTTTCAATAAAGATAAAGGGATTATGGTAGAGGCGATTAATTCTATTGTTTCCATTCTAGAAAATCGAAATTGAAGCATAGAAAACAGGTTTAAAATACTCATTATTGTACTTGAATGGCACAATGATGCTTTCATTTTCGTGCTTATGTCACTATAGGCATGTTGTAGCTTGAGAGACTGGTAAATATGTAGAACTCAAAAGAAAGAGCCCTGCTTTCTTTTTGTGAGAAACTCAGTGAGGCTGTAAGGTTAGGTCATCGGTGGGTATACTCCTTTTAGCATGCGGGAAGGGCACTACAATGTGACAGAATAGTGGTTCATAAATGTTGCCTGGCAACCCTGCTTGCATTCTGTATCCTGGTAACATGGGCCAAGGACCAGAGAGCATCTTCGAGAAAGTGTTATCATGGGAAATTACAGTCTCCCAAGATAACTATCTCCTAAAACATTTCAAGACAGCATTTCATTCGCCTAAACAAGTCATAGTCACACCTCTGGAAGTGTGCCTACAGCTTTTACTGGTTACCAAATTCAAGATTATGTAATCATCCGATAATGTAGTCTGTGGAGAAACAGTTCAAAGTCTTCTGTTTATGAATACTCTCTCTCCTAAGAAGTCACACTATGGAACAAAAGACAAATAAGACTCACAATTATTCATCAAAAGGTGAGTTTGCCATTGATGACTTCCTTCAAGAAGGTGATAATCCATTTGTTAGAATGGACTTTGTGATTTTTGGATTTCAGTCCATCTTTTTTGAGGCAGCCGCCCAACATTAAATATGTGATATCTACTAAAAAACCCCGGCTTCACAATAACAGTTCAGCATTTCAACATGTTACTACTCTACTCTACGATTAAATAACTGATGGACCTGGGAGTTTCCCACAATCATGTGGGAGTCAACAGAGAGTCAATTGTGTGGAGTATGGCAGACCATTTCATCCTCTGATTATGTTGTTATTTGATTATTAAAATAGGACATTGTATAATCCATGATCAGTGGATTGTGGTGATGCGATGTGGGAGGCAATTATTATAGACCATCTTAATATCAATTATGTAGTTAAAATATTTAAATTTATCACAACAGCATCGTTCATGAGCCTGGTTTCTAGCCACCTTAGGGAAGTGGATGATGTTACATAAAATCATTATTTGATTATTTAATTATATAAAACAATGATTATATCGTCCATGACACCTGGAATGTGGTGCCACAGATCATCTAATTACATAATTAATGAAGTTAAATTGACAATCTGCTTTAATCCCCAAGACAATTTAAATATTTGTATAGTTATGTAAACAACAATCCTCCATTCCATCAAGAGACTTGTAAAGCTGCCTATTGTGGAGATAATGTGCAATATCTACACATTGTATGATTCATTGAGTCAATTGATAATGATGACATCTTACATGACTGGAGTCTGGCCATGCTTCCCTGCCAGTAGAATGCTACATCCCCTATTTTTGTGAGAGTTAGCTATTAGTGACTTATTTAATTCTTTAAATTATGTAAACGACAGACAGTGCCATCACCGATTACGGTTAGGGTGCAAAAATCTGTCAGTGACAAGGTTAGGAAAGTTGTAGACATGGGCAGAGCATTTTCTGAATGATCTATGCATCTCCCCGAGTAAGCGGGATGCTGGGTGATTGAGTCCTGAAGGTTGTACTGTGTCCTCCGAGAAGTACAAGGACTTCACCAAGGCCAGCATCGTGGTCTGGTGTTAACTACCTGCTGTTCCTCCACATCATCGCATCGGTTGTGATCTGCCATGAGAAGAAAGAGTGGCACTAACAGGGCGCACCATCACCGAGTCCTGGCAAAAGGATGACGACTCAGAACACAGAAGAATATCTCTCTCTCAGCTATGCTGGTGATACATCTTCTACAGCCAACTTTTCAGATGTTATCAATTTTGTAGCTACTACTGCTACGACAGGATTGGGCCCATTATCTTACGTCCTGCCACACCACAACAGAGACTCAGGTGCTTGTGATGATGTTAGGCCAACAGAATTCATCAGGCAAGACAGTATGATTATCTGACGAATAACTGATGGCATTTTTTAAAATGCGTGATGACAGCATACAGTTTCATACCTGCCAAGTCTGCCCAGAAATTGATGATAAAAAAAGTATCAAAAGCTTACATATTTAAAGATGTAATTATTAAATTCTTTCATTATATAATCTGTGATCCCTGATGTTTGGCCAAACCTAGTGTGACTCAAGTGTGACAGTCAATTTAACTATCTGATTGTTTCAATATTCAAATCTGTCATTTTCTACTCCAGGAAGAGTGGAGTCTGGATCAACCTTGTTGGTGTTAAATTGTAACTTGAGATTTCTTTCTTTCTTCATTTCTTCATTCCTTCCTTCCTTCCTTCCTTCCTTCCTTTCTTTCTTTCTTTCTTACTTCCTTCCTTTATTTAAATATATGTTCATATCATTTTGTTATCTCTCTAAAGGTGAATTATGAGAAACTATCTCTTTATTCATTCATTTTTTTGTTCAATTCTATGATTAAGAACTCAAAGTCTCTTCAATATGGAGCAATCATTTAGGCTTCACGCATAAAACACCATCCACTTGTTTAATGTTTATTCATTTAATTATGAAAATCTGTCATTATGTATTCAGTGATCACCGGAGTTTTGAGCCTCCTTAGGGGAGACTGTTGTACTAGACCGTCACATCATCTAATACTACACTTACTTCTTTAACTGTTAAACTAGGAAATTAATTAATAATTCATCATTTAATTTATGTATTTACAATACAGTTAATGTTATGGATCATAAGTCCCTTTTGGAGTCAGATTTTGTTAGTTGATGATGTAATATCATCTCATTACTTCACCATTTAGCTATGTAAATAGATCTTTACATCAGCGATAGGTTTAGGACTTTGGTGCCATCTCATCAGTGGTAATATAAAAGGCCCACTAATTAATTTTCAATTCAAAATTTTAAATTCCTCATTATTCCAGGAAGAGATCAGTCTGACTACACCTTGTTGGATTTAAGTATGCACCACCATGACATTATTCAATCATTTTTCATTATATATTCATTATTTAAATCGATGAAGTTGTTTTCTTGACTGGAGTCGGCCCATTCCCCCAAGTGAGTTAATCACGTGGCATTATTTGATGATCTAAGTAATACTTCCTAGGCAATCACTGGAGTTGGGTTATATCGTAAGAAAGTTAAGTATGGAGGACTATCCAAATATTAACTCATTTGATTGCATAAGTAATGATGGTGTCATCTCTCATTTGGCTTCTGTGGGATTGACACAGCAGGACATCCGTACCAGAAGCAGTGCCCAGAGAAGGGAGACACTGCCTTATACGGTGATTACTGATTACGTAATAGTAGATTTTTAACAATCGAATGATTACACGATTTTAAAAAACTGTACTGTTTCCCATCATCAGTTTCTGAGAGGTTGCAACAGAACTGACCCATGAAGGACACAGTGAACACCGATTTTTAAAATGGATTAACTGAATAATCTCCTGATCAGGGAATCTCCTCTAATGAAAGCTGTCGGGCTGATAACATGACACACCACCAGCAATAAATCACTCTAAATACCATATTAGAAAGCGGGGTACAGAACTTCGTAGAGAACAGTCATGTGAGGAATCCAAAATGACTGAAAGAAACATAAGACACTGCTCAAAATCCGTAATCATCAGCCTAATGCAAATCTAAACAATTCTGAGAAACCATGGGATCAAGCTCCTCTAAACGTAAGAGAATGAAGAGGAGTTTATTTTATTTTCAATAAAGAGAAAAGGATTGTGGTAGAGGCGATTAATTCTATTGTTTTCTTCCAGAAATTAGAAAATTGAAGCATAGAAAACAGGTTTAAAATACTCATCATTGTACTTGAATGGCACAATGATGCTTTCGTGTTCGTGCTTATGTCACTATAGGCACGTTGTAGCTCGAGAGACTGGTAAATATGTAGAACTCAAAAGAAAGAGCCCTGCTTTCTTTTTGTGAGAAACTCGGTGAGGATGTAAGGTTTGTTCATTGGTGGGTATACTCCTTTTAGCATGCGTGAGGGGCACTAGAATGTGACAAAATGTTGGTTCATAATTGTTGCCTGGCAACCCTGCTTGCATTCTGGATCCTGGTATCATGGGCTAAGGACCAAAGAGCAGCTTCGAGAAAGTGTTATCATGGGACATTGCAGTCTCCCAAGATAACTATCTCCTAAAACTTTTCATGACAGCATTTGTTTCGCCAAAACAAGTCATATCCACACCTCTGGAGGTGTGCCTACAGATTTACTGGTTACCAAATCCAAGATTACCTAATAATCAGAGAACGTAGTCTGTGGAGAAACAGTTCACAGTCTTCTGTTTATGAATACTCTCTCTCCTCAGAAGTAAAACTATGGAGCAAAAGATAAGACTACGATTATTCATCAAAATGGTGAGTTTGACATTGTTGACTTCCTTCAGGAAGGTGATAATCCGTTTGTTAGAGTAGACTTAGTGATTATTAGATTTCAGTCCATCTCTTTTGAGTCAGCCGTCCAACATTAAATATGTGATATCTTCTAAAAACCCTGCATACACAAAGAGAGTTCAGCATTTAAACATGGTACTACTCTGCTCTGCGATTAAATAAGGGATGAACCTGGGAGTTTCCCACAATCATGTGGGAGTCAACTCAGACTCAATTG
The DNA here is from genome assembly GCF_943737965.1 of Phodopus roborovskii. NCBI lineage: Eukaryota > Metazoa > Chordata > Mammalia > Rodentia > Cricetidae > Phodopus > Phodopus roborovskii. The sequence goes on along the minus strand of NW_026125860.1, from coordinate 139,576 downwards.
TGTGGAGCATAGCAGACCATTTCATCCTCTCATTATGTTGTTATTTGATTATTAAAATAGGACATTAGATAATCCATGATTAGTGGATTGTGGTGACGCGATGTGGGTGGCAATTATTATAGACAATCTTAATATCAATTATGTAGTTAAAATATTTAAATTAATCACGATAGCATCGTTCAAGTGCCTGGTTTGGAGCCACCATTGTGAAGTGGATAATGTTACATGAACTTATTATTTCATTATTTAATTATATAAAACAATGATTATATCGTCCATGACACTTGGAATCTGGTGCCACAGATCACCTAATTACATAATTAATGTATTTAAATTGACAATCTGTGTTAATCCCCAAGATAATGTAAATATGAGTGTAATTATGTAAACCAAAAATTTTCCATTCCAAGAAGACACCTGTAAAGCTCCCTCGTGTGGCGTTACTGTACAATATCATCACAGTTTATGATTCATGGTTTCAACGGATGATGATGATATTCTTCATGACTGGAGTATGGCCATTCTTCCCAGCCAATTAAATGCTACATCACCTCTTTATTGGGACAGTTAGCTATCACTGACTTATTTAATTCTTTAAATTAATTAAACTACAGACAATGCCAACACCGATTATTATTAGGTTGCAGATATCTGTCAGCGACAAATTAGGAAACTTGTAAACATGGGCAGAGCATTTTCTGAATGTCTATGCGTCTTCCAGACCACTAGGAATGCTGGAGAATAGAGTCCAGAGGATTGCATGGTGCCCTCCGAGAAGTACAAGAACTTTTCCAAGGTCTGCATGGTGGTCTGGGTGTTGACTACTTGCTCTTCCTCCACATCTTCACATCGGTTGTGGTCTATGTCTAGAAGATTTAGCGGCACTAGGAGGTCGGCACAATCACCGAGACCTGGCAAAAGGATGACGACTCAGAACACGGAAGAACATCTCTCTCTCAGCTATGCTGTTAATGCCCCTTCTGCAGCCACCTTTTCAGCTGATATCAACCTTTTGGAAACTACTGGTATGCCAGGAATGGGCCAATTACCTCAGGTCCTGCCGCAACACAACAGAGATTCAGTCACCGGTGAGGATGTCAGGCCAACAGAATTCACCAATCAAGAAAGTATGATTATCTGATGATTAACTGATGGAATATTAAAAAATCTGTGATGACAGTATCCGTTTTCATATCTGGCAATTCTGCCGAAGAATTGATGATACAAAAAATTTCAACGACTTAGATATGTAAAGATGTAATTATTAAATTGTTTCATTATATAATCTGTGAACCCTGAAGTCTGGTTCCACCTTGTGTGACTCAAGTGTGACAGACGATCTAACAATCTTATGCTTTCATTATTTAAATCTGTCTTTTTCTACTCCAGGAAGAGTGGAGTCTGGAGCCCCCTTCTTGGTGTTAAAATGTCTCTTGTGATTTCATTATTTATTTATTTAAATCAATGTTGATATTTTTTGTTATCTCTCTAGGGGTGAATTATGAGAAATTATCTCTTCATTCATTCATTTTGTTGTTCAAATCTATGATTAAGAACACAATGACCCTTCAGTATTGATCAATCTTTAGGTTTCTTGCATATAACACCATCCACTAGTTTAATATTTATTCATTGAATTATGAAAATCTGTCATTATGTATCTGTGACCACTAAAGTTTTTAGCCTCCTTAGGGGAGTCCATCGTGCCAGAACATCGATCGTCTAATAGTACACTTACTTATTTACCGGTTAAACTAGGAAATTAAATAATAATTCATCACTTAATTAACGTATTTGAAATACAGGTAATGTTATGGACCCTAAGTCCCTTTTGGAGTCAGATTTTGTGAGTAGAGGATGTAACATCATCTCATTACTTCATCATTTATCTCTGTAAATAGGTCATTACATCAGCGATAGTTTTAGGACTTTGGTGCCATCTCGTCAGTGTTAGTATGAAACGCCAGCTAATTAATTATCAATTTAATTTTATAAATAATTCATTGTTCCAGGTAGAGACCAGTCTGACTACTCCATGTGGGATTTAAGAATGCACCACCATGACATTACTCAATCATTTTTCTTTATACATTCCTTATTTGAATCGATGAAGATGTTGTTCTTCTTGACTGGAGTAGGGCCATTCCTCCATGGGAGTTAATCACGTGGCAGTATTTAATCATCTAAGTACTCCTTCCTTGACAATCACTGTAGTTTGGTTCCATCTTATGAAAGTTAAGTATGGAGGACCATCTCATTATTAACTTACTTGATTGCATAAGTAATAATGGTGTCATCCGTCATGTGGCTGCTGTGGGATTGACACAGCAGCAGATCGGTACCAGAAGCAGTGCCCAGAGAATGGGGAACACAGCCTCATACAGTGATTACTGATTAGGTAGTTGTACATTTTTAACAATTGAATGATTACACGATTTAAAAAAAAAACTGTACTGTTTCGCATCATCAGTTTCTGCGAGGTTGCAACGGAACTGACCCATGAAGGACACAGTGACCACCGATTTTAAAAACGGAATAACTGTATAATCTCCTGATCAGGGAATCTCATCTCATGAACTCTGTCAGGCTGATAACATGACACACCACCAACAATAAATAACTCTAAATAACCACCTTAGAAAGCGGGGTACAGGACTTAATAGAGAATAGTCAATTGAGGAATCCAAAATGACTGAAAGAAACATAAGACACTGCTCAAAATCCTTAATCATCAGCCTAATGCAAATCTACACAACTCTGAGAAACCATGGGATCAAGCTCCTCTAATGATAAGAGGATGAAGAGGAGTTTATTTTATTTTCAATATAGAGAAAAGGATTATGGTAGAGGCGATTAACGGTATTGTTTCCATTATAGAAATTAGCAAATTGAAGAATTGAACACAAGAGTAAAATACTCATCATTGTACTTGAATGGCACAATGATTCTTTCGTTTTCATGCTTATGTCACTATAGGCATGTTGTAGCTTGAGAGACGTGTAAATATGTAGAACTCAAAAGAAAGACCCCTGGTTTGTTTTTGTGAGAAACTCAGTGAGGCTGTAGGGTTAGTTCACCGGTGGGTATACTCCTTTTAGCCTGTGGGAGGGGCACTAGAATGTGACAGAATGTTGGTTCATAAATGTTGCCTGGCAACCCTCCTTGCATTCTGTATCCTGGTATCGTGGGCCAAGGACGAGAGAGCAGCTTCGAGAAAGTGTTATCATGGGACATTACAGTCTGCCAAGATAACTATCTCCTAAAACTTTTCATGACAGCATTTGATTCACCTAACCAAGTCAGAGCCACAACTCTGGAAGTGTGCCTACAGCTTTTACTGTTTACCAAATTCAAGATTACCTAATCATCAGAGGACATAGTCTGTGGAGAAACAGTTCAGAGTCTTCTGTTTATGAATACTCTCTCTCCTCAGAAGTAAAACTATGGAACAAAAGATAATAAGACTCACGATTATTCATCAAAAAGGTGAGTTTGACATGGTTGAATTCCTTCAGGAAGGTGATAATCCGTTTGTTAGAGTAGACTTAGTGATTGTTAGATTTCAGTCCATCTCTTTTGAGGCAGCCGTCCAACATTAAATATGTGATATCTTCTACAAACCCTGCATACACAATGAGAGTTCAGCATTTAAACATCTTACTACTCTGCTCTGGGATTAAATAAGGGATGAAACTTGGAATTTCCCACAATCATGTGGGAGTCAACTGAGACTCAATTGTGTCGAGCATGGCAGACAATTTCATCCTCTGATTATGTTGTTATTTGTTTATTAAAATTGGACATTAGATAATCCATGATCTGTGGATTGTGGTGACGCGATGTGGGAGGCAATTATTATAGACCATCTCAATATCAATTATGTAGTTAAAATATTTAAATTAATCACGACAGCATCGTTCATGAGCCTGGTTTGGAGCCACCTAAGGGAAGTGGATGATGTTACATGAACTCATTGTTTGATTATTTAATTAGATAAAACAATGATTATATCGTCCATGACACCTGGAATCTGGTGCCACAGATCATCTAATTACATAATTAATGTATTTAAATTGACAATCTGTATCAATCCCCAAGATAATGTAAATATTTGTATAGTTGTGTAAACAACAAGACTCCATTCCATGAAGAGGACTGTAAAGCTCCCTCTTGTGGAGATAATGTGCAATATCTACACATTTTATGATTCATTGACTCAATTGGTGATGATGACATCCTTCATGAATGGAGTCTGGCCATGCTTCCCGGCCAGTAAAATGCTACATCCCCTATTTATTGTGACAGTTAGCTATTACTAACTTATTTAATTCTTTAAATTATGCAAATGACGGACAGTGCCATCACCGATTACGGTTAGGGTGCAAATACCTGTCAGGGACAAGGTTAGGAACGTTGTAGACATGGGCAGAGCGTTTTCTGAATGATCTATGCATCTCCCAGAGTACGAGGGATGCTGGGTGATTGAGTCCAGAATGTTGCACGGTGCCCTCCGAGAAGTACAAGGACTTCATCAAGGCCGGCACGGTGGTCTGGGTGTTGACTACCTGCTCTTCCTCCACATCTTCACACCGGTTGTGATCTGCCATGAGAAGAAGGAGTGGCACTAGGAGGTCGGCACCATCACCGAGACCTGGCAAAAGGATGACGACTCAGAACACGGAGGAACATCTCTCTCTCAGCTATGCTGGTGATGCCCCTGCTGTAGCCATCTTTTCAGCTGTTATCAACATTTTGGCTACTACTGCTATGCCAGAATTGGGCCCATTATCTCACGTCCTGCCACAACACAACAGAGATTCAGGCGCTTGTGATGAGTTCAAGCCAAAAAAATTCATCACGCAAGACAGTATGATTATCTGACGATTAACTGATGGCATTTTAAAATTGTGTGATGACAGCATACAGTTTCATACCTGGCAAGTCTGCCCAGGAATTGATGTTACAAAAAAAAAGGTCAACGGCTTATATATTTAAAGATGTAATTATTAAATTATTTCATTATATAATCTGTGATCCCTGAAGTTTGGTGCCACCTTGTGTGACTCAAGTGTGACAGACTATCTAAATATCTGATTATTTCATTCTTCAAATCTGTCTTTTTCTACTCCAGGAAGAGTGTAGTCTTGATCCACCATGTTGGTGTTAAATTGTATCTTGGGAATTCTTTCTTTCTTTCTTCCTTTCCTTATTTAAATCAATGTTGATATCATTTTGTTATCTCTCTAAGGGTGAATTATGAGAAACTTTCTCTTTATTCATTCATTTTTTGTTCAAATCTAAGATTAAGAACTCAATGTCTATTCAGTATTGAGCAATCATTTAGGCTTCACGCATAAAACACCATCCACTTGTTTAATGTTTATTCATTTAATTATGAAAATCTGTCATTATGTATTCAGTGATCACTGGAGTTTTGAGCCTCCTTAGGGGAGACCGTTGTACCAGACCATCACATAATCTAATACTACACTTGCTTCTTTAACTGTTAAACTAGGAAATTAGGTAATAATTCATCATTTAATTGACAAATTTACAATACAGGTAATGTTATGGACCATAAGTCCCTTTTGGAGTCAGATTGTGGGAGTTGATGATGTAATATCATCTCATTACTTCATCATTTAGCTGTGTAAATAGGTCTTTACATCAGCGATAGGTTTAGGACTTTGGTGCCATCTCGTCAGTGTTACTATAAAAGTCCCACTAAATAATTATCAATTTAATTTTATTAATAAATCATTATTCCAGGAAGAGATCAGTCTGACTACTCCATGTGGGATTTAAGTATGCACCACCATGACATTATTCAATCATTTTTCATTATATATTAATTATTTAAATCGATGAAGATGTTGTTCTTCTTGACTGGAGTCGGGCCATTCCTCCATGGGAGTTAATCACGTGGCATTATTTAATCATCTAAGTACTACTTCCTTGACAATCACTGGAGTATGGTTCCATCTTTTGAAAGTTAAGTATGGAGGACTATCCAATTTTTAACTTACTTGATTGCGTAAGTAATGATGGTGTCATCCCTCATGTGGCTGTTGTGGGATTGACAGAGCAGGAGATCGGTACCAGAAGCAGTGCCCAGAGAATGGGGGACACTGCCTCATGCAGTGATTACTGATTACGTAGTAGTAGATTTTTTAACAATCGAATGATTACACGAAACTGTACTGTTTCGCATCATCAGTTTCTGAGAGGTTGCAACAGAACTGACCCATGAAGGACACAGTGACCACCTATTTTAAAAATGGAATAACTGAATAATCTCCTGATCAGGGAATCCCATCTAATGAACTCTGTCGGGCTGATAACATGACACACCACCAACAATTAATCACTCTAAATAACCATATTAGAAAGCAGGATACAGGACTGAATAGAGAAAAGTCAATTGAGGAATCCAAAATGACTGAAAGAAACATAAGACACTGCTCAAAATCCTTAATCATCAGCCTAATGCAAATCTACACAACTCTGAGAAACCATGGGATCAAGCTCCTCTAAAGGTAAGAGGATGAAGAGGAGTTTATTTTATTTTCAAGAAAGGGAAAAGGATTATGGTTGAGGCAATTAATTTTATTGTTTCTTTTCTAGAAATTAGAAAATTGCAGCATAGAAAACAGGTTCAAAATACTCATCATTGTACTTGAATGGCATAATGATGCTTTCATTGCCATGCCTATGTCACTATAGGCATTTTGTAGCTTGAGAGATGGGTATATATGTAGAACTCAAAAGAAAGAGCCCTGCTTTGTTTTTGTGAGAAACTCAGTGGGGCTGGTAAGGTTAGTTCATCGGTGGGAATGCTCCTTTTAGCATGTGGGAGGGGCACTAGAATGTGACAGAATGTTGGTTCATAAATGTTGCCTGGCAACCCTGCTTGCATTCTGTATCCTGGTAGCATGGGCCAAGGACGAGAGAGCAGCTTCGAGAAAGAATTGTCATGGGACATTACAGTCTGCCAAGATAACTATCTCCTAAACCTTTTCATGACAGCATTTGATTCGCCTAACCAAGTCAGAGCCACACCTCTGGAAGTGTGCCTACAGCTTTTACTGTTTACCAAATTCAAGATTACGTAATCATCAGAGAACATAGTCTGTGGAGAAACAGTTCAGAGTCTTCTGTTTATAAATACACTCTCTCCTCAAAAGTAAAACTATGGAGCAAAAGATAATAAGACTACGATTATTCATCAAAAAGGTGAGTTTGACATTGTTGACTTCCTTCAGGAAGGTGTTAATCCGTTTGTTAGAGTAGACTTAGCGATTATTAGATTTCAGTCCATCTCTTTTGAGGCAGCCGTCCAACATTAAATATGTGATATCTTCTAAAATCCCTACATACATAATGACAGTTCAGCCTTTAAACATGTTCCTACTCTGCTCTGCGATTAAATAAGGGATGAACCTGGGAGTTTCCCACAATCATGGGGGAGTCAACAGAGAGTCAATTGTGTGGAGTATGGCAGACCATTTCATCCTCTGAATATATTATTATTTGATTATTAAAATAGGACATTAGATAATCCATGATCAGTGGATTGTGGTGACGCGATGTGGGAGGCAAGTATCATAGACCATCTTAATATCAATTATATAGTTAAAATATTTAAATTAATCATGACAGCATCGTTCATGAGCCTGGTTTGGAGCCACCTTAGGGAAGTGGATGATGTTACATGAACTCATTATTTGATTATTTAATTATACAAAGCAATGATTATATCATCCATGACACCTGGAATCTGGTTCCACAGATCATCTGATTACATAATCAATGTATTTAAATTAACAATCTGTGTTAATCCCCAAGATAATGTAAATCTGTGTGTAATTATGTAAACCCAAAATTGTCCATTCCATGAAGAGACCCGTCACGCTCCCTCTTGTGGTGTTAATGTGCAATATCATCACAGTTTATGATTCATGGTTTCAATGGATGATGATGACATTCTTCATGACTGGAGTCTGGCCATAATTCCCAGCCAATTAAATGCTACATCACCTCTTTATTGGGACAGTTAGCTATCACTGACTTATTTAATTCTTTAAATTACTTAAACAACAGACAATGCCAACACCGATTATTATTAGGTTGCAGATATCTGTCAGCGACAAATTAGGAAACTTGTAGACATGGGCAGAGCATTTTCTGAATGTCTATGCGTCTTCCAGACCACTAGGAATGCTGGAGAATAGAGTCCAGAGGATTGCATGGTGCCCTCCGAGAAGTACAAGAACTTTTCCAAGGTCTGCATGGTGGTCTGGGTGTTGACTACTTGCTCTTCCTCCACATCTTCACATCGGTTGTGGTCTACGTCTAGAAGATTTAGCGGCACTAGGAGGTCGGCACAATCACCGAGACCTGGCAAAAGGATGACGACTCAGAACACGGAAGAACATCTCTCTCTCAGCTATGCTGTTGATGCCCCTTCTGCAGCCACCTTTTCAGCTGATATCAACCTTTTGGAAACTACTGGTATGCCAGGAATGGGCCAATTACCTCAGGTCCTGCCGCAACACAACAGAGATTCAGTCACCGGTGAGGATGTCAGGCCAACAGAATTCACCAATCAAGAAAGTATGATTATCTGACGATTAACTGATGGAATATTAAAAAATCTGTGATGACAGTATCCGTTCTCATATCTGGCAATTCTGCCGAAGAATTGATGATACGAAAAATTTCAACGATTTAGATATGTAAAGATGTAATTATTAAATTGTTTCATTATATAATCTGTGAACCCTGAAGTCTGGTTCCACCTTGTGTGACTCAAGTGTCACAGACGATCTAACAATCTTATGCTTTCATTATTTAAATCTGTCTTTTTCTACTTCAGGAAGAGTGGAGTCTGGAGCCCCCTTCTTGGTGTTAAAATGTCTCTTGTGATTTCATTATTTATTTATTTAAATCAATGTTGATATATTGTTATCTCTCTAGGGGTGAATTATGAGAAATTATCTCTTCATTCATTCATTTTGTTGTTCAAATCTATGATTAAGAACACAATGACCCTTCAGTATTGATCAATCTTTAGGTTTCGTGCATATAACACCATCCACTAGTTTAATATTTATTCATTGAATTATGAAAATCTGTCATTATGTATTCTGTGACCACTAAAGTTTTTAGTCTCCTTAGGGGAGTCCATCGTGCCAGAACATCGATCGTCTAATAGTACACTTACTTATTTACCGGTTAAACTAGGAAATTAAATAATAATTCATCACTTAATTAACGTATTTGAAATACAGGTAATGTTATGGACCCTAAGTCCCTTTTGGAGTCAGACTTTGTGAGTAGAGGATGTAACATCATCTCATTACTTCATCATTTATCTCTGTAAATAGGTCATTACATCAGCGATAGTTTTAGGACTTTGGTGCCATCTCGTCAGTGTTAGTATGAAACGCCAGCTAATTAATTATCAATTTAATTTTATAAATAATTCATTGTTCCAGGTAGAGACCAGTCTGACTACTCCATGTGGGATTTAAGTATGCACCACCATGACATTACTCAATCATTTTTCTTTATACATTCCTTATTTGAATCGATGAAGATGTTGTTCTTCTTGACTGGAGTAGGGCCATTCCTCCATGGGAGTTAATCACGTGGCAGTATTTAATCATCTAAGTACTCCTTCCTTGACAATCACTGGAGTTTGGTTCCATCTTATGAAAGTTAAGTATGGAGGACCATCCCATTATTAACTTACTTGATTGCGTAAGTAATAATGGTGTCATCCGTCATGTGGCTGCTGTGGGATTGACACAGCAGCAGATCGGTACCAGAAGCAGTGCCCAGAGAATGGGGGACACAGCCTCATACAGTGATTACTGATTAGGTAGTAGTACATTTTTAACAATCGAATGATTACACGATTTTAAAAAAAAACTGTACTGTTTCGCATCATCAGTTTCTGCGAGGTTGCAACGGAACTGACCCATGAAGGACACAGTGACCACCGATTTTAAAAACGGAATAACTGTATAATCTCCTGATCAGGGAATCTCATCTCATGAACTCTGTCAGGCTGATAACATGACACACCACCAACAATAAATAACTCTAAATAACCACCTTAGAAAGCGGGGTACAGGACTTAATAGAGAATAGTCAATTGAGGAATCCAAAATGACTGAAAGAAACATAAGACACTGCTCAAAATCCTTAATCATCAGCCTAATGCAAATCTACACAACTCTGAGAAACCATGGGATCAAGCTCCTCTAATGATAAGAGGATGAAGAGGAGTTTATTTTATTTTCAATATAGAGAAAAGGATTATGGTAGAGGCGATTAACGGTATTGTTTCCATTATAGAAATTAGCAAATTGAAGAATTGAACACAAGAGTAAAATACTCATCATTGTACTTGAATGGCACAATGATTCTTTCGTTTTCATGCTTATGTCACTATAGGCATGTTGTAGCTTGAGAGACGTGTAAATATGTAGAACTCAAAAGAAAGACCCCTGGTTTGTTTTTGTGAGAAACTCAGTGAGGCTGTAGGGTTAGTTCACCGGTGGGTATACTCCTTTTAGCCTGTGGGAGGGGCACTAGAATGTGACAGAATGTTGGTTCATAAATGTTGCCTGGCAACCCTCCTTGCATTCTGTATCCTGGTATCGTGGGCCAAGGACGAGAGAGCAGCTTCGAGAAAGTGTTATCATGGGACATTACAGTCTGCCAAGATAACTATCTCCTAAAACTTTTCATGACAGCATTTGATTCGCCTAACCAAGTCAGAGCCACAACTCTGGAAGTGTGCCTACAGCTTTTACTGTTTACCAAATTCAAGATTACCTAATCATCAGAGGACATAGTCTGTGGAGAAACAGTTCAGAGTCTTCTGTTTATGAATACTCTCTCTCCTCAGAAGTAAAACTATGGAACAAAAGATAATAAGACTCACGATTATTCATCAAAAAGGTGAGTTTGACATGGTTGAATTCCTTCAGGAAGGTGATAATCCGTTTGTTAGAGTAGACTTAGTGATTGTTAGATTTCAGTCCATCTCTTTTGAGGCAGCCGTCCAACATTAAATATGTGATATCTTCTACAAACCCTGCATACACAATGAGAGTTCAGCATTTAAACATCTTACTACTCTGCTCTGCGATTAAATAAGGGATGAAACTTGGAATTTCCCACAATCATGTGGGAGTCAACTGAGACTCAATTGTGTCGAGCATGGCAGACCATTTCATCCTCTGATTATGTTGTTATTTGTTTATTAAAATTGGACATTAGATAATCCATGATCTGTGGATTGTGGTGACGCGATGTGGGAGGCAATTATTATAGACCATCTCAATATCAATTATGTAGTTAAAATATTTAAATTAATCACGACAGCATCGTTCATGAGCCTGGTTTGGAGCCACCTAAGGGAAGTGGATGATGTTACATGAACTCATAGTTTGATTATTTAATTAGATAAAACAATGATTATATCGTCCATGACACCTGGAATCTGGTGCCACAGATCATCTAATTACATAATTAATGTATTTAAATTGACAATCTGTATCAATCCCCAAGATAATGTAAATATTTGTATAGTTGTGTAAACAACAAGACTCCATTCCATGAAGAGGCCTGTAAAGCTCCCTCTTGTGGAGATAATGTGCAATATCTACACATTTTATGATTCATTGACTCAATTGGTGATGATGACATCCTTCATGAATGGAGTCTGGCCATGCTTCCCGGCCAGTAAAATGGTACATCCCCTATTTATTGTGACAGTTAGCTATTACTAACTTATTTAATTCTTTAAATTATGCAAACGACGGACAGTGCCATCACCGATTACGGTTAGGGTGCAAATACCTGTCAGGGACAAGGTTAGGAACGTTGTAGACATGGGCAGAGCGTTTTCTGAATGATCTATGCATCTCCCAGAGTACGAGGGATGCTGGGTGATTGAGTCCAGAATGTTGCACGGTGCCCTCCCATAAGTACAAGGACTTCATCAAGGCCGGCACGGTGGTCTGGGTGTTGACTACCTGCTCTTCCTCCACATCTTCACACCGGTTGTGATCTGCCATGAGAAGAAGGAGTGGCACTAGGAGGTCGGCACCATCACCGAGACCTGGCAAAAGGATGACGACTCAGAACACGGAGGAACATCTCTCTCTCAGCTATGCTGGTGATGCCCCTGCTGTAGCCATCTTTTCAGCTGTTATCAACATTTTGGCTACTACTGCTATGCCAGAATTGGGCCCATTATCTCACGTCCTGCCACAACACAACAGAGATTCAGGCGCTTGTGATGAGTTCAAGCCAATTCATCACGCAAGACAGTATGATTATCTGACGATTAACTGATGGCATTTTAAAATTGTGTGATGACAGCATACAGTTTCATACCTGGCAAGTCTGCCCAGGAATTGATGTTACAAAAAAAAAGGTCAACGGCTTATATATTTAAAGATGTAATTATTAAATTATTTCATTATATAATCTGTGATCCCTGAAGTTTGGTGCCACCTTGTGTGACTCAAGTGTGACAGACTATCTAAATATCTGATTATTTCATTCTTCAAATCTGTCTTTTTCTACTCCAGGAAGAGTGTAGTCTTGATCCACCATGTTGGTGTTAAATTGTATCTTGGGAATTCTTTCTTTCTTTCTTCCTTTCCTTATTTAAATCAATGTTGATATCATTTTGTTATCTCTCTAAGGGTGAATTATGAGAAACTTTCTCTTTATTCATTCATTTTTTGTTCAAATCTAAGATTAAGAACTCAATGTCTATTCAGTATTGAGCAATCATTTAGGCTTCACGCATAAAACACCATCCACTTGTTTAATGTTTATTCATTTAATTATGAAAATCTGTCATTATGTATTCAGTGATCACTGGAGTTTTGAGCCTCCTTAGGGGAGACCGTTGTACCAGACCATCACATAATCTAATACTACACTTGCTTCTTTAACTGTTAAACTAGGAAATTAGGTAATAATTCATCATTTAATTGACAAATTTACAATACAGGTAATGTTATGGACCATAAGTCCCTTTTGGAGTCAGATTGTGGGAGTTGATGATGTAATATCATCTCATTACTTCATCATTTAGCTGTGTAAATAGGTCTTTACATCAGCGATAGGTTTAGGACTTTGGTGCCATCTCGTCAGTGTTACTATAAAAGTCCCACTAAATAATTATCAATTTAATTTTATTAATAAATCATTATTCCAGGAAGAGATCAGTCTGACTACTCCATGTGGGATTTAAGTATGCACCACCATGACATTATTCAATCATTTTTCATTATATATTAATTATTTGAATCGATGAAGATGTTGTTCTTCTTGACTGGAGTAGGGCCATTCCTCCATGGGAGTTAATCACGTGGCAGTATTTAATCATCTAAGTACTCCATCCTTGACAATCACTGGAGTTTGGTTCCATCTTATGAAAGTTAAGTATGGAAGACTATCCAATTATTAACTTACTTGATTGCGTAAATAATGATGGTCCCCATGTGGGATTGACACAGCAAGAGATCAGTACCAGAACAGTGCCCAGAGAATGGGGGCACTGCCTAATACAGTGTTTACTGATTACGTAGTAGTACATTTTTAACAATCGAATGATTACACGATTTTAAAAAACTGTACTGTTTCGCATCATCAGTTTCTGAGAGGTTGCAACGGAACTGACCCATGAAGGATACAGTGACCAAGGATTTTAAAAACGGAATAACTGAATAATCATCTGATCAGGGAATCTTTTGTAATGAACTCTGTCGGGCTGATAACATGACACACCACCAACAATAAATAACTCTAAATGACAATATTAGAAAGCGGGGTACAGGACTTAATAGAGAACAGTCAATTGAGGAATCCAAAATGACTGAAAGAAACATAAGACACTGTGCAAAATCCTTAATCATCAGCCTAATGCAAATCTAAACAACTCTGAGAAACCATGGGATCAAGCTCCTCTAAAGGTAAGAGGATGAAGAGGAGTTTATTTTGTTTTCAATAAAGGGAAAAGGATTATGGTAGTGGCGATTAATTGTATTGATTCCGTTCTAGAAATTAGAAAAATGAAGCATAGAAAACAGGTTTAAAATACTCATCATTGTATTGAATGGCACAAGGTAGCTTTTGTTTTCATGCTTATGTCACTATAGGGAAGTTGTACCTTGAGAGACTGGTAAATATGTAGAACTCAAGGGAAAGAGCCCTGCTTTATTTTTGTAAGAAACTCGGTGAGGCAGTAAAGTTAGTTCATCAGTGGGTATACTCCTTTTAGCATGGGGTAGGGGCACTAGAATGTGACAGAATTTTGGATAAAAAATGTTGCCAGGCAACTCTGCTTGCACTCTGTATCCTGGTATCATGGGCCAAGGACCAGAGAGTAGCTTCGAGAAAGTGTTATCATGGGACATTACAGTCTCCCAAGATAACTACCTCTTAAAACTTTTAATGACAGCATTTGATTTGTCTAAAGAAGTTATATGCACACCTCTGGAAGTGTGCCTACAGATTTTACTGGTTACCAAATTCAAAATTACCTAAACATCAGAGAACGTAGTCTGTGGAGAAACAGTTCAAAGTCTTCTGTTTATGAATACTCTCTCTCCTAAGAAGTAAAACTATAGAACAAAAGATAATAAGACCCATAATTATTCATGAAAAGGTGAATGTGCCATTGGTGACTTCCTTCAGGAAGGTGATAATCCGTTTGTTAGAGTAGACTTTGTGATTATTGGATTTCAGTCCATCTCTTTTAAGGCATCTGTCCAACATTAAATATATGGTATCTTCTAAAAACCCTGGATACACAATGACAGTTCAGCATTGAAACATGTTTCTACTCTGCTCTGTTACTAAATAAGGGATGAACCTGGGAGTTTCCCACAATCATGTGGGAGTCAACTGAGAGTCAATTGTGTGGAGTATGGCAGACCATTTCATCCTCTGATTATGTTGTTATTTAATTATTAAAATAGGACATTAGATAATCCATGATCAGTGGATTGTTGGGACACGATGTGGGAGGCAATTATTATAGACCATCTTAATGTCAATTATGTAGTTAAAATATTTACATTAATCACGACAGCATCGTTCATGAGCCTGGTTTGGAGCCACCTCAGGGAAGTGGACGATGTTACATGAACTTATTATTTGATTATTTAATTATATAAAACAATAGTTATATCGTCCATGACTCCTGGAATCTGGTGCCACAGATCATCTAATTACATAATTAATGTATTTAAATTTATAGTCTGTGTAAATCCCCAAGATATTGTAAATATTTGTATAGAAATGTAAACAACAATCCTCCATTCCATGAAGAGACCTGTAAAGCTCCCTCTTGTGGAGATAATGTGCAATATCTTCACATTTTATGCTTCATTGACTCAGTTGATGATGATGACATCCTTCATGACTGGAGTCTGGCCATGCTTCCCTGCCAGTAGAATGCAACATCCCCTATTTATTGTGACAGGTAGCTATTACTGACTTATTTAATTCTTTAAATTATGTAAACGACAGTCAGTGCCGTCACCGATTATGGTTAGGGTGCAAATATCTGTCAGGGACAAGGTTCGGAATGTTTTAGACATGGGCAGAGCATATTCTGAATGATATATGCATCTCCCTGAGTATGAGTGATACTGGGTGATTGAGTCCAGAAGGTTGCACGGTGTGCTCTGAGAAGTAAAAGGACTTCAATTAGGCTGGCACGGTGGCCTGGCTGTTTACTACCTGCTCTTCCTCCACATCTTCAAATCGGTTGTGATCTACCATGAGAAGAAGGAGTGGCACAAGGAGGTCGTCACCATCACTGAGACCTGGCAAAAGGATGATGACTCAGAACATGGAAGTACATCTGTCTCTCAGCTATGCTATTGATGCCCCTGCTGCAGCCATCTTTTCAGCTGTTATCACCATTGAGGCTACTACTGCTACACCAGGATTGGGCCCATTATCTCACATCCTGCCACAACATAACAGAGATTCAGGTGCTGCTGATGATGTCAGGCCAACAGAATTCATCAGGAAAGACAGTATGATTATGTGACGATTAACTGATGGCATTTTAAAAATGCATGATGACAGCATACAGTTTCATACCTGGCAAGTCTGCCCAGGAATTGATGATACAAAAAAAGGTCAACAGCTTACTTATTTAAAGATGTAATTATTAAATTCTTTCATTATATAATCTGTGATCCCTGAAGTTTGGCGACACCTTGTGTCACACTCAAGTGTGACAGACGATCTAACTATCTGATTATTTCATTATTCAAATCTTCTTTTTCTACTCCAGGAAGAGTGGAGTCTGGATCCACCTTGTTGGTGTGAAATTGTATCTTGTGAATTCTTTCTTTCTTTCTTTCTTCCTTCCTTCCTTCCTTCTTTTCTTTCTTTCTTTCTTACTTTCTTTATTTATTTAAATCTATGTTGATATCATTTTCTTGTCTCTCTAGGGGTGAATTATGAGAAACTATCTCTTTATTCTTTCATTTTTTTGTTCAAATCTATGATTAAGAACTCAATGTCTCTTTAGTATTGAGCAGTCATTTAGGCTTCACGCATAAAACACCATCCACTTGTTTAATGTTTATTCATTTAATTATTAAAATCTTTCATTATGTATTCAGTGATCACCGGAGTTTTGAGCCTCCTTAGGGGAGACCATTGTACGAGACAGTCATGTCATCTAATACTACACTTATTTCTTTAACTGTTAAACAAGGAAATTAAGTAAAAATTCATCATTTAAATTACGTATTTAAAATACAGGTAATGTTATGCACCATACTTCCCTTTTGGAGTCAGATTTTGGTAGTTGATGATGTAATATCATCTCATTACTTCACCATTTATCTATGTAAATAGATCTTTACTTCAGCGAGAGTTTTAGGTCTTTGGTGCCATCTCATCAGTGTTAATATAAAAGGCCCACTAATTAATTTTCTATTTAAAAACATCATTATTCCTGTAAGAGATCAGTCTGACTACTCCATGTGAGATTTAAGTATGCACAACCATGACATTATTCAATCATTTTTCATTATATATTCATTATTTAAATCGATGAAGATGTTGTTCTTTTGACTGGAGTCGGGCCATTCCTCCATGGGAGTTAATCACATGGCATTATTGAATTATCTAACTACTACTTCCTTGGCAATCACTGGAGTTGGTTTTCATCTTATGAAAGTTAAGACTGGAGGACTATCCAATTATTAACTCATTATATTGCATAAGTAATTATGGTGTCATGCGTCATTTGGCTTATGTGGGATTGACACAGCAGGAGATCGGTACCAGAAGCAGTGCCCAGAGAATGGGTGACACTATGGTGATTACTGTTACATAATAGTAGATTTTTAACAATCGAATGATTACACGATTTTTAAAAAACTGTACTGTTTCGCATCATCGGTTTCTGAGAGGTTGCAACAGAACTGACACAAGAAGGACACAGTGACCACCGATTTTTAAAATGGAATAACTGAATAATCTCCTGGTCAGGGAATCTAATCTAATGAACTCTGTCGGGCTGATAAGATGACACACCACCAACAATAAATCAGTCTAAATAACCATATTAGAAAGCGGGGTACAGGACTGAATAGAGAACATTCAATTGAGGAATCCAAAATAACTGAAAGAAACATAAGACACTGCTCAAAATCCTTAATCATCAGCCTAATGCAAATCTAAACCAGTCTGAGAAACCATGGGATCAAGCTCCTCTAATGGTAAGAGAATGAAGAGGAGTTTATTTTATTTTCAATATAGAGAAAAGGATTATGGTAGAGGCGATTAATTCTGTTGTTTCCATTCTAGAAATTAGAAAATTGAAGCATAGAGAACAGGTTTAAAATACTCATCATTGTACTTGAATGGAACAATAATGCTTTCGTTTTCATGCTTATGTCACTATAGGCATGTTGTAGCTTGAGAGACTGGTAAATATGTTGAACTCAAAAGAAAGAGCCGTGCTTTGTTTTTGTGAGAAAATCGGTGAGGCTGTAAGGTTAGTTCATGGGTGGATATACTCCTTTTAGCATGAGGGAGGGGCACTGAATGTCACAGAATGTTGGTTGATAAATGTTGCCTGGAACCCCTGCTTGCATTCTGTATCCTGGTATCATGGGCCAAGGACCAGCGAGCAGATTCGAGAAAGTGTTATCATGGGACATTACTGTCTCCCAAGATAAGGATTTCCTAAAACTTTTAATGGCAGCATTTGATTCGCCTAAACAAGCCATAGCCATACCTCTGGAAGTGTGTCCACAGCTTTTACTTCTTACCAAATTCAAGATTACCTAATCATCAGAGAAGGATGTAGTCGGTGGAGAGACAGTTCAAAGTCTACTGTTTATGAATACTCTCTCTCCTAAGAAGTCACACTATGGAACAGAAGATAATAAGACTCACAATTATTCATCAGATGTGAGTTTGCCATTGGTGACTTCCTTCAGGAAGGTGATAATCCATTTCTTAGAGTAGACTTAGTCATTATTGGAATTCAGTCCATCTCTTTTGAGGCAGCCGTCCAACATTAAATATGTGATATCATCTAAAAATCCCGCATACACAGTGACAATTCAGCATTTAAAAATGTTACTACTCTGCTCTGCGATTAAATAACTGATGAACCTGGGAGTTTCCCACAATCATGTGGGAGTCAACTGAGAGTCAATTGTGTGGATTATGGCAGACCATTTCATCCTCTTTTATGTTGTTATTTGATCATAAAATAGGACATTAGATAATCCATGATCAGTGGATTGTGGTGACGCAATGTGGGAGGCAATTATTATAGACCATCTTAATATCAACTATGCAGTTAAAATATTTAAATTAATCACGACAGCATCATTCATGAGCCTGGTTTGGAGCCACCTTAGGGAAGTGGATGATGTTATATGAACTCATTATTTGATTATTTAATTATATAAAAAAGTGATTATATCGTCCATGACACCTGGAATCTGGTGCCACAGATCATCTAATTACATAATTAATGAATTTAAATTGACAATCTGTGTTAATCCCCAAGATAATGTAAATATTTGTATAGTTATGGAAACAACAATCCTCCATTCCATGAAGAGACCTGTAAAGCTCCCTCTTGTGAAGATAATGTGCAATATCTTCACATTGTATGATACATTGACTCAATTGATGATGAAGACATGCTTCACGACTGGAGTCTGGCCATGCTTCTCTGCCAGTAAAATGCTACATACCCTATTTTTTGTGACAGTTAGCTATTACTGACTTATTTAATTCTTTAAATTATGTAAACGACAGACAGTGCCATCACCGATTACGGTTAGCGTGCAAATATCTGTCAGGGACAAGGTTAGGAAAGTTGTAGACATGGGCAGAGCATTTTCTGAATGATCTATGCATCTCCCAGAGTACGAGGGATGCTGGGTGATTGAGTCCAGAAGTTTGCACGGTGCCCTCCGAGAAGTATAGGGACTTCACCATGGCTGGCACAGTGGTCTGGCTGCCGACTATCTGCTCTTCCTCCACATCTTCACATCGGTTGTGATCTACCATGAGAAGAAGGAGTGGCACTAGGAGATTGGCAACATCACTGAGACCTGGCAAAAGGATGAAGACGCAGAACACGGAAAAACATCTCTCTCTCTCTTAGCTATGCTGGTGATGCCCCTGCTGAAGCCATTTTTTCAGGTGTTATCAACATTGTGGCTACTACTGCTATGCCAGGATTGGGCCCGTTATCTCACATCCTGCCACACCACAACAGAGATTAAGGGGCTTGTGATGAGGTCAGGCCAACAGAATTCATCAGGCAAGACAGCATGCTTATTTGATGATTAACTGATGGCATTTTAAAAATGTATGATGACAGCATACAGTTTCATACCTGGCAAGTCTGCCCAGGAATTGATGATACAAAAAAAAGGTCAACGGCTTACATATTGAAAGATGTAATTATTAAATTCTTTCCTTATATAATCTGTGATCTCTGAAGTTTGGCGCCACCATGTGTCACACTCAAGTGTGACAGACGATCTAACTATCTGATTATTTCATTATTCAAATATGTCTTTTTCTACTCCAGGAAGAGTGGAGTCTGGATCCACCTTTTTGGTGTTAAATTGTGTCTTGTGAATTTTCTTTCTTTTTTTTTTTCTTTCTTTCTTTCTTTCTTTCTTTCTGTCTGTCTTCCTTTCTTTATTTAAATCAATGTTGATATCATTGTGTTATCTCTCTAGGGGTGAATTATGAGAAACTATCTCTTTCTTCATTCATTTTTTGTTCAAATCTAGGATTAAGAACTCGAAGTCTCTTTAGTATTGAGCAATCATCTAGGCTTCACGCATAAAACACCATCCACTTGTTTAATTTTTATTCATTTAATTTGAAAATCTGTCATTATGTATTCAGTGATCACCGGAGTTTTGAGCCTCCTTAGGGGAGACTGTTGTACTAGACCATCACATCTTGTAATACTACACTTACTTATTTAACTGTTAAACTAGGAAATTAAGTAATAATTCATCATTTAATTCACATATTTAAAATTCACGTAATGTTATGGACCATAAGTCCCTTTTGGAGTCAGATTTTGGTAGTTGATGATGTAATAATATCTCATTACTTCATCATTTAGCTATATAAATAGATCTTTACATCAGCAATAGGTTTAGGTTTTTAGTGCTATCTTGTCAGTGTTAATATAAAACACCCACTAATTAATTATCAATTTAATTTTTTAAAAACATAATTGTTCCAGTAAGAGATCAGTCTGACTACTCCATGTGGGATTTCAGTATGCAACACATGCCATTATTCAATCATATTTCATTATATATTATTTATTGAAATCGATGAAAATGTTGGTCTTCTTGACTGGAGTCTGGCCATTCCTCCATGGGTGTTAATCACTTGGCATTATTTAATTATCTAAGTATAACTTCCTTGACAATCACTGGAGTTGGGTTCCATCTTATGAAAGTTACGTATGCAGGACTATCCAATTATTGGGTAAGTAATGATGGTGTCATCCGTCATTTGGCTGCTGTGGTATTGACACAGAAGGAGATCGGTACCAGAAGCCATGCCCAGAGAATGGGGCCACTGCCTTATACAGTGATTACTCATTACGTAATAGTAGATTTTTAACAATCATATGATAAGAACTCTGCACATAGGGGACAATTCTTTTCTATATAAATAGCTTGGTCTCTAGTAATTTTAAAATGGAATTTGAGTGACCCTGCATTAATGTGGAAGGTTGTATGAGCTTTGCAGGCTGCTTCATACCCAGACTCTCTCATCATCATGATGGCATAGTCTGTTTTAGTATCAAAATCAGCAATAGCATTTCCTTTACTTAAAGGGCCGGGCAAATCAGAATGCACTCGGAGATATCCTATAAAAATTGTATGAGAGCTCCTCCATAGTAGGCTTTGTACGGCTAGTAAATGTTCTTGTACACGAGACACTGGAGCTATAGAAGCAACAGTTTCTAAGGGAGCCAATATATGATACACATATTTACTATCCGTGTATAAGTTAAATGGTTCATCAGAAAAATGTTGAAGGGCTAATTGTACTGCAGCTAGTTCTGCAAATTGTTCAGACTTCACTTTAAGTATAGAGCGTTTGATAATGGGAAAAGAAACAACTACTGCACAACCATTTGAAGAGCCATCTGTAAATACATTACGGGCCCCCTTCAGAGGATATTGGGAAATTACCTTGGGGAAACACACAGGGTTATTTTTAAAACAATGAGCTAACTTACTGGAAGGAAAATGACTATCTAAGCAGCAGGGTGTGGAACACAAGAAATGTGCCCACTCCTCATCAAACTGTTGAAGCCATTGTATCTGTTGTTGAGTATAGGGAGTAACAATTAAATCCGGCATCTTGCCAAAAACTTGAATACTCATTTTGTATGCCTTTTGAATAACAGAAAGCATTGCCTGAGCATAAGATCTAACTGTCTTTCTTGGGGATGCATGTTCATGCACCCATAATATAGGCCAGTTTGCCAAAATACTGCAGTAGGGGAATACGCTGAAGCAAAGACTAATAACATCAAGTTGTGAGAATAGACAATACAATTTAAATGTGCAGATTGGAGACATTTTTGAACAAGCTTTATACATTCTCGCGCATCAGATGTTAAGGTGGGCGGAGACGTGGGAACAGAATCTCCTTGTAAAATATCAAATAATGGTCTAAGCTGCCCAGTGGTTAGGGCCAAACTAGATCGAACCCAATTCATGTGTCCCAATAATTTTTGAAAATCATTAAGGGTGGTCAGATTATCCAGCCTTAAAGTAATCTTTTGAGGATGGATACCAGAAAATAACAATTGATGACCCAGGTATTGATAGGGAAATTCTTGTTGTACCTTTTCTGGGACTAATCTTATGCCAGCTAGTTCAAAATTATGTTACAATTCCCCAAAAGCCTCATTCACTTCCTTGGAATCCAGGCCGGCTAAAAGAATATCATCCATATAATGTATAATGTATAAGGATTGAAATTTCTCTCTATGGGGGCAATGGCCAATGGTACATAAATTTGACAAATAGTGGGACTATTGCCCATTCCTTGAGGCAACACCATCCATTGATATCTCTTATAGGGCTCTTTAAAGTTAATAGAAGGAATGCTAAATGCAAATCATTCATTATCCTGAGGATGTAAAGGAATGCTAAAAAAGCAAACTTTTAGGTCTATAACTAATAAATGATAGCCTTGAGGAATACACACAGGGGAAGGCAAGCCAGGTTGTGTTGCTCCCATAATTTGCATACAATCATTAAAAGCTCAGAGGTCTTGTAGGAGTCTCCATTTTCCAGATTTTTTCTTTATAACAGAGATTGGGGTATTCCATAGGGAAGTGGAAGGAACAATATGTCCTGTCTCTAATTGTTCCTTTACAACTTGATGTGCAGCCTGTAACTTCTCAATAGATAAGGGCCATCGCTCCACCCATATTGGGTTATCAGTTTTCCAGATAATAGGAATGGGAACAGGCTGTATAGCAATAGCCCCTGGGGAAAATTTCCCAGCCCAGAGCGATCTCCGGCTCTTTTGATAATTAAATTTTTGGATGTAACAGACTGAGGGTCATCTTGTAGGAATTTACTCAGTCCTTTTTCCTGTATATAACCTTGGTCAGCCAACATATTTTTAACAGGCTCAATAGTAAGGACTGCTCCCATGGCCTGAAGCACATCTCTCCCCCAAAGATTAACAGGTATATGACTTAAGATAAAAAGCTGAAAAATTCCTGTATGTCCTTCATCATCTGACCATTTAAGAAAGTGAGTACTACGTTCTGGAGCCATAGTAGTTCCTACTCCTTTTAAATGAGTGGAGGCTGGCTGAAGAGGCCATGCTTGTGGCCAATGTTTTGTTGCTATTTTTGAGGAGTCTGCTCCCCTGTCCCCAAGTCCAGAAATTCGTCTACCTTGTATGGTAAGTGTGAGCATATGGCACTGTTCAAGTGTTGATACCCAAAGAGCACCCATGGAGCCTGTGGACTCAAAACCAGCAGATCCCCTGATGTCCTTTAAAAAGGGGTTGTTGGTTTGTACATAGTGAGAAGAACCAATTGCGCTATCCGAGCAACCTGTGGTATCATTAATACCCCCATTTTTGCCCTAACATGATTTTTATTTCTCCTTGAAAGTCTGAATCTACTATTCCTGGAATAACTCTAATCCCTTTCAACAAGGCATTACTGCGCCCTAACAATACCCCTATTGCTCCTGAGGGAAGAGGCCCAAAGACTCCTGTTCTCAAGGCTTGAGTGCCAATTGTGGTGTTAATATTGCTCGGATGGCAGAACAGAGGTTCAATCCTGTGCTTCCTGGGGTACCACTGATAAGGTCCTGGACATAAAGGTGTTTCTCTGAGGGATCATCTGTATTGGGTGGGTTACAGGTGTATCCATTGCCCCGTACATCTGGGCTTTAGAGGCCCGAGGCTGGCCCCGCTTCCAGTTTCCCTGAGCTGGTAAAGGATTACCAAGGGCAGCTGTCTTTGACCTACATTCCTTGCTCAAATGATGACCCTTATTGCAACATGGGCAAAGCCCTGGCCTAGGGCTCAATTGAGTTGCCACACCCTGGGGGCTGTTCATTTTGAAATGTCCTAGCTGTTCACATAGAAAGCAACTCTTTGGTCTGGCTCCTCTATTGTTCTCCCCTCTTTTCATAACTGATGCTATAACCAGGCCCATAATGTGATGACCATCTATGTCCCGACATATGCGTATATAATCATTAAGACTTTTGGAATTATGGGGACGTAAAGCCTCTTTACAATACTTGTTTGTATTTTTGAATGTTAATTGTTTAATTATGGGCATGGCATTTTCAACATCACCAAAAATGTATCCTGCCAGCTGTAGGAGGTGGTCTGCAAATTCTGAGTAGGGTTCAGACAGTCCCTGCAACATCTTAGATAGTTGATCTCTTGCAGCCTTATTAGTCAAGGCTTCCCAAGCTCTAGTAGCAGCAGCAGTAATTTGTGCATAGACCTCTAGGTCAAAAAGAATTTGAGCTGTAATGGTAGCATATTGACTGCTATTTGTAGCATTCGTGAGTATTTCTAAATTCCTAGCAGGAAATCTGGCATCAGCATTATTTTGCGCGGTTCTTTGTAAAATTCTTGAAATTTGCCTCTCCAGAGCAAATAGTCACCCCCATTTAGTAAGGCTCTACAGAGCTGCATACAATCACTAGGGGTGCAATTTACCACTGGGAAAGACTCAAAAAATTGATTAGAAGGACCATGGGCCCATAAGCAGTGACAGCCTCTTTATGCTGTTTTATATCCTCAAAATTTAATGGGCTGTGTTCCCTAACCCTGTTATCTGAGGATCCATTGTCTCAATCATTGGAAACATCTGTCTTTCCTTTTCTAATCCTTCTATTTTGTTCTAAATCTTGTATTTCTTTAAAAGTGCTATTCATCTATGCCTTTTCTTTTATTTTATTGCAATGAATTCTTTAGATGTGTTGTTTTTAATCCTGGTGCCCTACCTTTTCAATAGAGCCATTAATTGCTCATTGAGCTTTTCTTATAGTTATTGACATCCATACTTCAATACACCCTCATTCATTTATTTTTGCCGGCCTGCGTTCGAGGGAGATCTCTTAGTTGATCCTTTCTTTCAGATCTCGGTGGGACCTCAACTTGTAGCGCCCGTGCTACCATCTCTACCACGAGTTGGGCGAAGGCCTAGAGATTGAAATAAAGACAAGACAGCGGGTCATTCGTTCAATGGCAAAGTTGGAACACCAAATGCCGAATGCCATTTATTGAAAGGGAAGAACGGGCTTAAATACCGACTTATAACACAGTGGAAAATTACAGGAGTTTTTTGGCTTAGCTCCTCCCTGTGTTGTCACAAGGTGTGTGTCACAAGATGTGTTGTCACTAGATGCGTGTCACAAGATATATTGTCATGGAAAGAGTACCAACAAAAGCCCTGGGACAAGGAGTTCCCGCCAACAGCTTCAGGCTAGCTCAAGGTGCCTTGGGAGTCCATGCAGGGCCCTACATTAAATGATGATTTTGATAATGATTATCTACCATTCCTTCAAACCCACATTGCAATATGGCCCAATTTTCGATAGTGCCACACAAGATCTTAACCTGGTGACAGTAATAAAGCACCACAAGTAGCGCTGGGGGCAATCCAAAAAATTGAATGCTTTGTTGAATTCCACTATGAGGCAAACTAGCGACTGCTGTGGGATAACGTTCCATTGCTTTCACTGGGGATATTTTGGAATGAATCCAAAGCAATGATCCGACCTGACATAACAACCTTGTAGTCTTATTTTTGGTAGGGAGAATGCATAATGTGATAGCTTGACCTTCCTTCCATCTAGATAGAAATGCATTTTGTAGTCTTTCCTCAACTTTACATAAGGCTTCTCTCACTTCAACAGTCAATTGCCTAGGAGAATCAAGAGCTGGATCCCTTACTAATATATTATATAATGGCTTTAATTCATAATTTGGCAACTTTAAATAACTCCTAATCCAATTAACATCTCCTAATATCTTCTGAAAGCCATTTAACGTTTTCAAATTATCTTTTCTCAACTCAATCTTTTGAGGAACAATTTGTCTTTCATACACTTTGGCTCCTAAATAATTAACAATCTTATCCTCTTGAACCTTTTCAGGGGCTATAAATAACCTTTTCCAATAATTTAACCAAATCTTCATAAGCCTGATCAAAAATTTGTTCATCCTTGGCCGCCAAAAATATATCATCCATATAATAGATGCATTTCAAGGCATAAAATTTCCATCTTAACACTAGGAGTCATGCAATGTCTATTCAGGGCTTCAACTTGGGCTACAGTAAAAGAAGCTGAAATCCCATATGTTCTCATAGATTCAGCAAAAACCTTGATGACCTTTAAGTCTAAAAGCTCCTCATAGCTATTGCCTTGGGCATCCTGGAAAACCGGAAAAGCTAGACCAAGGTCAGTTTGCACTGCTCTCCACACCTCAGGGAAAAGGAATGCCCTGTCCTTCAGCCCCACCCTTGATCCATCTGATAAGGGGAGCCGCCAATGGCTTTATTCCAGGGGTATCCTCCTCCTCCTTATATCGCCATTTCTCCTTCTCTTCCCCTCTCTGTTCTCTAATGGATTGTTTCTGAACCTTTTTCTACAAGGGCCTGCAATTACTCCTCAGAGTCTGTTTCGTCCATATCAGACTCCCTTGTGCTCTTAACCTCTTCTGATCTTTCTTCTTGTATCATTTCTATCACAGCTTGCTCCTTTTCCACTGCCTCTCTACAGCATTTCTGGTTCTCAGTGCAGCTATGCATTAACATCCAAATGGGTCTGACTCCAGGCTTTAGTATCCCTTGTTCCCAAGGGAAGTCAAGATCCCTGCCAAACTTGTCCCAGCACACTAACATAAGGTCTCCCGAAACTGGGAAACCAAGGTGCAATGGTATCACATTCACCCAGAAACCTCTCTAATGTGCTTTTCTTTAATTTAAGTTTCTTTGACAAAAGTAGCTCCAGAAGAGCCAGAAAAATTGGATGAGTCTGAGATGTCCCCATTTTAAAAATTTTTACTTTCGGTTCGCTAGAACCTCTTGCTCAATGCCTGAGACTTTATTGCCACTTATCCTTATTATCCCACTCTTCCTAGGGAACCTTATTGCTGCTTATTTCTGAGGTCTTTATTGTCCCACCTTACCTTGGGAACTTTCCAGTGCTGCCCTGACTGCAAGAAGTTCTGATCCCCGTCCCGGTAAGGGCCACCAGGTGTCGCTCCCAACCTCAGCCTGCAAGGAAGACGCAACTCTGGCAAGATCTTCTTCAAGTAGTTTATTCAGGATCCTTGAACATGCTTCTTTTTCTGACTCCGGGGAAATGCCTGCACTGGATTAAATCCCCTTGCGCTGACAAACCCCATTGAGCCACAGGGACCCTGCAGATAGGCTGCTCTTATATGGAAGCAAGCAAGCTCAACATCCTGGGCCAAATAGGGACTTTTTTTTTTTTTACCATAGAGGGCGCTCACCATCTGGAAGGTGGAAGCCTGCGCCATCTTAAGGCAAGGCACTTCGTAGCTCTCTACACCCACGAAATATAATAATCAAACACTTAGCATACAGAATAGAGAAAGAATATTGAGAGCAATGAAGGAAAAAGACAGATAACATATAAAGGTAGACCTACCAAAATTACACCTGAGTTCTCTATGGAAACCATCAATGCCAGAAGGTCCTGGATAGATGTTCTACAAGTATTAAGAGACCACGGAAATGAGCCCAGGATACTATACCTAGAAAAAACTCTCAGTCACTATAGATGGAGAAAACAAGTTATTTACTGACAAAACCAGATTTTCAAAATATGTATCTACAAATCTAGCCCTACAGAAAGTATTGGAAGGAAAACTCCAACCCAAGGAAATTAACTAAGCCCACGAAGATTGTAGGCAACAGATAATCTCACTACACCATTAAAATCTGACCACAATTCTTCACTGACCTTTAAAGGATCATATTCAACTTTATATGGAAAAACACAAGACCCAGGATAGCCAAAACAACCCTGTGCAATAAAAAACTTCAGGAGGCATCACCATCCCTTACTTTAAGCTCTACTACAGAGCTATAGTTCTGAAACAAGCCTGGTATTGGCACAAAAATAGACATGTAGACCAATGGAATCAAATTGAAATTCCTGAAATTAACCCACAAACCTATGAACACCTGACTTTTGACAAAGCTGCTAAATGAATACAATGGGTCGAGGACAGCATCTTCAACAAATGGTGCTGGCACAATTGGATGATGGTGTGTAGAAGACTGCAGATAGACCCATGTCCATCACCATGCTCAAAACTCAAGTCCAAATGGATCAAAGACCCCAACAGCAAACTAGCCACATTTAACCTCTTAGAAGAGAAATTAGGGGTTACCCTTGAACAAATTGGTATAGGAGATCACTTCCTGAACATAACTCCAGGGGCAGAGACACTGATAGCAACAATTAATAAATTGGACCTCTTCAAACTTAGAAGCTTCTGTAAGGCAAAGGACACATTGGAGAAGACCAGAAGGCTGCCCACAGACTGGGAAAAGATTTTCACCAATCCTATATCTGACAAAGGGCTGATCTCCAAAATATACAAAGAACTCAAGAAACTAGTCAACAAAACACCAAATAACACTAGTAAAAATGGGGTACAGAATCAAAGAAAGAACTCTCAATAGATAAAATCAAAAAGGCTGAAACACAATTAAGAAAGTGCTCTAAATCCTTAGCTATCAGGGAAATGCAAATCAAAACAACTTTGAGAAACCATCTTATTCCACACTGTGTGACCCTTTCAGAACCACCACTGTGTAGGGCCCTCTATGGACCCCCAAGGTACCTTGAGCTAGCCTTAAGCTGTTGGTGGGAACTCCTTGCCCCAAGGCTTTTGTTGGTACTCTTCCTGTGACAACACATCTCGTGACAACCCATCTTGTGACACACATCTCATGACAACACATCTTGTGACATACACCTTGTGACAAAACAGGGAGGAGCTAAGCCAAAAAAATTCCTGTAATTTTCCACTGTGCTATAAGTTGGTATTTAAGCCCGTTCTTGCCCCTCAATAAACAGCATTCGGCATTTGGTGTTCCAACTTTGCCATTGAACAAATGACTCGCTGTCTTGTCTTTATTTCAATCTCTAGGCCTTCGCCTGACTCGTGGTAGAGATGGTAGGGTGGGCGCTACAAGTGGAGGTCCCACTGAGATCGGGAAAGAAAGGATCATCTAAGAGAACGCCCTCGAAGGCCGGCCGGCAAAAGTAATTGAATGAGGGTGTATTGAAGGATTGGTGCCAGTAACTTTAAAGAAAAGCTCAGCGGGCAATTAGTGGCCCTATTGAAAAGGCAGGGCACCAGGATTAAAACAAGACAGCTAAAGAATTCATTGCCATAAAGTAAAACAAGAAATGGCATAGATGAATAGGACTTTTGAGGAAGTACAAGATTTAGAAGAAGGTAGAAGTGTTAGAAAAGGAAAGAGAGGTGTTTCCAGTGATAGAGACAGTGGATCCTTAGATAACAGGGTTAGGGAGCACAGCCCATTAGATTTTAGGGATCTAAAACAGCTTAAAGAGGCTGTCACTGCTTATGGGCCCATGGTCCTTTTACTCAGACAATTTTTGTGTCATTTGCAGCGTTAAATTGTACCCCTAGTGATTGTATGCAGCTCTGTAGAGCCGGGCTGAGTGGGGGTGACTATTTGCTCTGGAGAGGCGAATTTCAAGAATTTTGCAAGGAAACTGCGCAAAGTAATGCTGTTGCTGGATTTCCTGCTAGGAATTCAGATATGCTCATGAACGCAAGAAGTGGAGGGCAATATGCTACCCTTGCAAATCAAATTCTTTTTGATCTAGAGGTCTATGCACAAATTACTGCTGTTGCTACTAGAGCTTGGTAAGTCTTTCCTAATGAGGCTGCAGGAGATCAGATATTCAAGGTCTTGCAGGGACCATCTGAGACCTATTCAGAATTTGCAGACTGCCTCCTACAGCTAGCAGGCCGCATTTTTGGTGATGTTGAAAATGCCTCTGCCCACGTGTGGCTGACAAACTGTTCACCAGTGATGGGTAAGACAGAGGGGGCAAGTGTCCAACCTAAGCCAGGAAGGTTACAGGCCTGGGTGACCTCTCCAATGACAGGAAAGAAATTATGCTGATGTCCTCTGTCACCTAAGACAGGTATTAGTTTATATTAAAAGAAAGGGGGTCCTGTAGGGCCCTGCATGGACCCCCAAGCTACACCACTGCCCTGCTAAGTTCTTTTATATTTGCATTTTGTTTCCTGTAGATTAAAAAAAACCCTAAATTATGTAACTTTTGTATAACAACGATTAAGTATCTTTAGCTACAATGGTGGTCACTTCCACACTTCCTGTGTGACACCTTTTTAAAAACAAGGCCATCAGTGGTCTGGTGCCTCAACCTTGAAATACCTGTAATTCCAATACTAAGGAGGTTAAGGGAAGGAGGCAGCCAGTATTTGAGTCCAGTCTAGGCAACATAGTAAACCACTTTCTCAAAAAAAAAAACACACACACACACACACACACACACACACACACACACACACACACACACACATTCTGAGAGCCAAAGTTGCATACTGTTGTCTTCTAGCACTTAGGAAGTAGAGGCTGGAAAATCAGGACTGCAAGGACCTTTATGGTACATAGAGTGCTCAAGATGTATGTGCACTGTATGAAACCTTGTATAAGGAAGGAATACACCCAAAGACTGACACAAAAACTTCACCATGAAAAAAAACAGATCAAATCAAATCCTTACCATCTTTAATATCTATTTTTAGTCAACAAAGTACTGCAAACAATATCCTCATTATTTTAAAAACATTTTAATATTGGGAGTATTTTGTGAACTTAAAAAATAAAAACCTCGCAAGGGCAACATTGAACATCAACAAAAGCAGACATAGGATACATACACACTCACATACATAGGACACCTCTAAAAAGAAATATCAATCCCTAACCCTAATAGGTAGATATCAAGTATCATTCTTTCTCCACGTGCACTTTAAAGATGAGTAGTGAGGTACCTGTAACCATGATATAGCAATCTTAGCTATCCCAGAATGTGAGACAGTAAAGTAGGCTACCATATAGCCATATAACCAGGAGTTCCACACCAGCCATGGCATCTCCACAGATATGAAAACAAAATTAAAAACTTAGGTTAGTACTTTGCTGTCAGTCAGGCAAAGAATGGAAGTGTTGATCCTCCATTTACTCACAATTACTTTGAGACAAATGCAGAAAGTAAGAGAAATATATTACACCATATGCATTCCACCTTCATGAATCCACTTTATAGCTGAGCCTCCAGTGCTTAAATTCAGTGATGAATACTCAGTTAATTACAGACTAGTAAGCTGTAGCATCTCTAATACGAAAAGGAACTACTGCACTTCCCCAGGTATAAATCTCAAGTCAAATTCTAAAGTGCTGAAAAATAGGTATAAACTTTAGTCCCAAAAATGACAGCAGTGCTTGATGTGGTGGAACCAGGTGCACACACTCTAGTACCTCAGAGACAGTCAGCTGTGTCTCCTGTTGCTAATAGTAAGGGAGATGACAGCTGAAACCCATCATTGACCTCAGCAGCTTGCTCTGAGATCAATGAGGACTTGGATACAGTGCTTCAGAGTGGTGGCATCGAGTGTGTTCCAGAGAGTATTGTTGGAAAAGAATTGGAGACAGGTGGCACCTCCAGAGCGGTTGGCTTTTTAGGACACCAGAGATTATCTGGCTGGTACACAGAAGGGAGAAAATCAACTAGAAACCACAATACAAAGGGAAACCTCTCCTGGAGTTGGAGGGCTGGATTCATTTGAATTTAATAAAATGCAGAGGTCAAGTTGTCTATGGAGGAAAAGGAATTCTGTGTAGAGTCAGGGGAAGCCCCATTCATTTCATCCTCTCATTTAAACCCAAAGGGAGATGTGTCTTTGTGTGGGGATGAGGAAATGGGGCAGGTGTTACTGGAGGATCTTGGAGTCTACTGCTCATGTCTAACGTTCTTTGGCCATGCATGGTATTTTCGTGACTATGTTCTTCAATTCTTTGTATATTTTGGACATCAGTCCTCTGTCAGATGTAGGGTTATAAAGATCAAATTCCAGTCTGTGGGCTGCTGTTTGGTCTTGTCCACTGTGTCCTTTGCCTTACAGAACCTATTCAGTTTGAAGAAGTCCCAATTATTAATTGTCGATCTCATTGTATGTACTCCTGGAGTTATATTCAGAAAGTGGTCTCCTCTACCAGTTGTTCAATGGTACCCCCCCTTTCTATTCTAAGAAGTTCCATCTGGTTGGAATTAGGTTGAGCTCTTCGATCCATTTGGACTTGAGTTTTATGCATGGCTATAGACATGGGTCTATCTGCACTCTTATACACACCATCATCCAGTTGTGCTAGCAACATTTGTTGAAGATGCTTTCCTCCCTCCTTTTTATACTTTCAGTGTTTTGTCAAAAATCAGGGGTTTGTAGGTGTTAGGGTTAATATCAGGATTTTTTATTTGATTAAATTGGTATACCTGTCTATTTTTGTGCCAATACCAGGTGGTTATCAGCCCTATAGCTCTAGAGTAGAGCATGAAGTTGAGGATGGTGATGCCTCCTGAAGAACCTTTATTGCACAGGGTTATTTTGGCTATCCTGGGTCTTTTGTTTTTTTTCACATAATGTTGAGTATTATCCTTTCAAGGTCAGTGAAGAATCTTGCTGGGATTTTATGGGGAATGCATTGAATATGCAGATTGCATATTCACAAGAACACATAAATATTAGGTTTTATAACAAACTTTACTAATAAAAGAGATAATAAAAGTGCAAGTATAGGAATATACAAAGCTATAGTAGCATATTTGAATCTTTTTACTGAAGTTATAATTTATCTAGACAAAAAGAATTGCATCAATAACAAATAGTCCTAAGCTTAAGGAAAATTATTTCTCTCAGTCTCTACATCCCTAAGTTTATTGTAGAACTTTTTGTACTTTGGTTCTCTCTTGTTGTCTCCCATCTATGTTTTGGAACAGTCATTGTCAGATGTTGAAGTTCCCATTGAAGCTATCATACTCAGTTTTACACTGGTATAGTAGATACATTTCTTCATTAGATTGCAGAAATTAAAGAGTGTTAATTGGGACATACTTGTAATGAGTAATCAGTGGGGAAATAAATATATTCGGTCTCTAGATTTAAAAAGCCTATACATTTGGGGAAGATATTTAACTCCATGATCAGAGGCCATAGCTTCCACAGTATAGAAAAACATATGAAACCATCAATGAATATTTATCCAAGAAATTGCTTAAAAACAGGGGGCCCCTGGAGGAACACTATGGGCCAGGTCAATCCCCAGAGGATATTTAAAATAAGTAGTCAAACAAAGGTGGGGCAATGGAAGGGGTATGTATGAATGGAAAACAGAAATTACTTCCTCTAATGCCAACATCACTTCCTAACTGCACATACTATCTGCCTTCCTGGTCCCCATAGCTGCACTTACTCCCTTAATTCAGGGTGCATGCAAACCTGTCTAGGCCAAATCTATAGTTATTTAGATAGGAGACAATCATCATCAAGACACAGGCATCCTGTAGCAGGAAAGGTAATGTCTTAAGGACAAAAGGAGTTATTGGAGCTCAATGAACTCATAAAAATTTGGAATGCATACCCATATACCAGTTGAGAAAAGTCAGACTGTCAGACTAAATTCCAGGACTAACAAAGCAGACAGAAGCAATGTAAGGATATAGATGATGAGATCTTCTTTTAACTGCTTGGTGATAGTGAACATGTTTAATCCCAGGACAAAGGAGGCAGCCTGATTTTCTGAGGTTGAGGCCAGCCTCAGAGTTCCAGGGCTGCACTGATAAACCTGTTTTGACAACAAAAAACAAAACAAAACAAATCAGATAAAGGAAGAATCAGATCCACCTTCTAATGGTAGGCAGCATGTATACAGGGTATTGAAGGAGGAAGCTCTCCCTCTTTGGCTGCTAACCCTAGCTCTGGCTACCAAATATATTGGTTTACTACTATCAGAGCCCATGTCTTTGTAATTTTGGTATATAATGACCAGCTGTGACATCGATCCTGATAAACTAAAAATCTTCTGTACTCCTAAGATTCCCATTGGTAGGCAACCATTGTTGGACTAACTAGATCTCAACTTGTGAGACATTATAATAAATCCACTTTCTACAAATATAGTGAGATTCATCATACATTCCGTTTCTTGTAGAGAACATTGAATAATGTACTTGGTTTTTGTTGGGAGCCGTCCTTGAGTCACATCCTCTTGCAGAATTACTTACACCTTAAAACTCTAATTAAGGCTTATCTTGGTAAAACAGAAAACTTCTTAAACAAGCAGTCTGTTTCACTAACCCCAGGAACTGAGGTGAACCAGACAGCAGGAATTGAGATAAGCAGACATTTATGGTCTGAAGTTTATGGCCTGGGACATTACCAGAGCCCCAGATTGGGCACAGTTACCCCTCCCCACTTCCTCCCTGCTTTGCTTTAAAAACCTCTCTTTGGCCTAATAAAATTGAGACCTTGACAAACCATTGCTTGGTCTCATTCCTTCTTTCTCACCCATTTATTTTCAGGTTCTATCCCACCTCGACCCACAAATAACATGGTCCCTCTGGTCGGGGTAGGTTTTTGTTTTCTTTTCTTTTTTATCTTATCAGTGAAGTTGTATTGGCTTACAATAGTGCTCACAAATACATACTTCCTAGTTCAATTCCTCTCCAAATATTCAATTTTCCATGAAGACAACTCTTCTCATTATTATTCATTTGCCAAGTGTTTGCTCTCAGTTTCAGGGATAAAACTCTAGATCCATGGAGCCATCATCCAGCTATCTGATAGAAGAAAGACATATTATCTTTTTTTTTTTTTTTTTTTTTTTTTTGTTTGGAGATCTGGTTCCTGCTTTTCTTTCCTGATTGTCTGAAGTTCCCAAGAAAACCAGATAAAATAGTTACTTTAGTTCACATAAATTCAGTGTTAAACCAAATAACAAATATCAATTTTTGCATCCCTAAATCTCTGTGTAGTAAATAAATATTCTGAGCTCCCATCCAACTTGTTCACCAAGAATAACTCAACCCACTTAAGTAAGTATAGTTAGATAGCCACACTGTGTCTAGGAGGGAGAAAGGAAAATTCCTGTGAACTGCAGGAAGATAGCAGGGGTCAGCTATGGAACAAGTGTTATAGAAATGCACATCTCTGCTGACATAGAAAACTCTTTGTCTGTGGTAGAAGGCAATCAGGACCCATTGTAATGTGTCCTTAAGCACTCTGCATCCAGCTGTGATGTACTCTTATCACTAAGGCCTTACTAGCCAATCAGACCCCAAGGTGACCTGCCTGTCAGAAGTACAGAGCCATTCTGGCCTGGATTTGAAGATAAACTGGAGGCAGTGGTTTTGTGTACTGTGCTTTTAGGAAGGGCAAATTGGAAAACCACAGCATGGTGTGTGAGGGTCTGCTGTCCTCAGATGGGTAGTGGGAGATGGAGAGGTATGGGATCCAGTGTGGAGGGTATTTCCTGAGTTGTCATACAGTCCATAAAATTCCCAGAAGTGAGAGGCAGGCCTCTAAATAACTGTTCTGTGGGCTGTATCTGCTCTGAGCACTGGGAGCAGGGAGGTGGGTGTAGAAACATGTATTTAGTCAACTTCTACATACTTTTGGTACACCCACTGAAAGCATGGCGACAAACTTCCAGAGGCCTTTTAGGTAAGTATCTTTTAGAAGGTTGGCACTTTGCATTTTACTTTTATGTGTAAGATCCATTTATTGTTAATTTTCTGCAGGTTGTAAAAGACATCTCATGTAAGGGTAGCACTTCACTATTGAGCAGTGATCTACAGGAGTAAATTTGTAACACAAAGATTTACAAATGCTTTGGAGATAGTATGTCTCACAAAGTAGAATTTAACTGAGGTAGGCCTGCCTCTAAAACACACAAAGCTAAGTGTATGTTGACCAGACCTGATAGAATTTTGAATCCCAAATACACATTTGTTCACCATGATTTTCCAGACATTTGACTCCAAACCATTACAAAGAAGCCACTCCTGTTTTATAACAGCATGTAGTCCCTTACTGATATCAAA
Organism: Phodopus roborovskii; assembly: GCF_943737965.1. Classification (NCBI taxonomy): domain Eukaryota; kingdom Metazoa; phylum Chordata; class Mammalia; order Rodentia; family Cricetidae; genus Phodopus; species Phodopus roborovskii. The sequence goes on along the minus strand of NW_026125860.1, from coordinate 103,289 downwards.
AAAAAAAACAAAACAAAACAAAAATAAAAACAAAAAACAAACCAAAAAAAAAAACACACACACACACCCACACACACACACACACACACACACACACACAAACTGGCCCATAACCAGCTGCTCACAGAGATATTAAATGTCCACAAGCAACCTTTTGGCCCAGTATGCCATATAGTTGCAGTTTTCTTCTCCAGAAAAACATAGTTCTACCAGATTGGCAATAGGACACCAGATTTTAAAAAGCAAACCAATGAAGTATGAGTGGCCAGATAAAGCACAGCTTTCATTTAGGCACTCAGGCAGGCATGAGGAACATTCTTTGGAGAGATAGTAACAGCCTTGTCTAGGCCTTGGGAGCTTTCCCTAAGGCCCTGGTGTATTAACCATAAAACAGGGTACCTTGTCCAAAATCAGGTATTTGCTGGGGAGAGCTGGTATTTGTTTGGAACAAAGCCTTAGTGGATAGGTTATTTCAGGTCTGTAGATCTAAACTACATAGAAATATGTTTCTCAGTCCCAAGGCCAATGTGGGCCTAGTCAGTAATAATCATGAGATACCCTGTGTTCCCCTTGTGTGGCATTGTTTAAGTGGTCTTCTCCTGAGTTTGTCCCATTGAATGACTTCAAGGAATTCTCCTGTTTCCTTCCCTTTCCTTCCTGGAAGTAGTGTACAACAGTCTATTCTCCTTAAGAAGCTTACTTGGCATGGGAAACTTCTCCCCATCCCAGCTTTTTTTTTTTTTTTTTTTTTTTTTTTAATATTTTCTACCTTCTACATTTACCAATACCTTCACCTCAGGATCCTACATGTGAAGCAGGTCCATCAGTTTCAGGTATCTGATGTCCTTAAGAAATAGTATTTTGAACACATTTGCTGTATAATCCTCTCATCTTCCTTAGTAGCCAGACATTGAAATTGTTCAATGTCTAAAATGGAGCTTGAACTTAAAAAGCCATTTGAGAAGGATAGAATATATGAAATGCAAAAATATGTCTAGGCTGGTTCCTGTTCGAGCATTTTCTAAGATGGATACATATTATGTTAGATGTATTTTTTTTTATAGATCTCCACTGTGGGTGAAATGATTTTTCCCTGGGAAGGCATATTAAGGCTAGAAAAGATGCATTTTCATCCTGTTAGAAGAATGTTTATGAGGCAAGCTCTTATGTTGATGCAGGTGGCATTAGTTGCAGTCTGTTGCTCTCCAAACAATGGCCTTGCTGTGTTCTATGCTATTCCTTCAAAATTCTTAAATTACTGTAACCTCAGAGATTTAAAATATCCACTAGTGTCAGGTAGGGAACTATCCAGTGCAGTCACAGGAAAAGTATTCGCATGTGGAGCATTGCCTCTGCTTTCAGATCAGAATAAGCAAAATTATTTACACTGAAAGAGAATTCAGGGTAAGCAACCAGGTGCTGGAGTCACCACTATGAAAAAAGTAAATGACTGTGGTAGGGGGAGTGATTTTGTAATTTCCCATCATGTTTGAATCCATGCCATGTGTATGAACACAGACCAGAGTATGTGGGTATACAGTTTGGGAAGCTAGTTCTGAGCCAATGAATGTTGAATTTGACAATAGGTAACTCTCTTCGTGGAGAAATGTTCAATCCTGCATGACACACTAATATCAGCTCAGAGGTTTGAGAAGATCATTGACTATGTGTAAGGTTACCATGCTCAATACAAAATAACAGCATATGGGCAGCATCAGTCTATCTCTTCTTAATTACTGCTCTATTTTGTTTGTGATCTATCAAATTTCTGAAGATCAGATTACTAAGCTGAGTCACTATTAAGCTACACACTTGGTTAAGTGTAAGTCATTAGTTAACCACAAACTAACCCACTAGTTAGCCACACACATTAACTCACTAGTTAACTACATACACTATGTCACCTGTTAGACACACACCTAAGTCACTTGTGAGCCAAACACATGAAGTCACTAGTTAGGCAAACACCTAAATCAATAGGCAGCCACCCACATGCCTATGTCACTATTTAGTCACAAAATCTAAGTCACAATGCAACCACACAAATAAGACAGTACTTAGCCACACACATTAAGATAGTAGTTAGTCACACAACTAAGTCACTAGTCAGCTACATGCCTAAGCAGTAGTTAACCACATTGACTAAGCCACTAGGTAGACAAAATTCTACGTTACTATTTAGCCATAGGCACTATGTCACTAGTTAGCCACACACACTATACCACTACTTACCCACACTTACTAAGTCACTAGTTAGCCACATATCTAATTCACTAGCTAGCCACAGACACCAAGAAAGTAGTCAGCCACACACACTAAATTACATACACACACTAAGAGAGTAGTTAACCATTCACCTAAATCACTCGTTAGCTACATACACTAAGTCACTAGTTATCCACACACACTAAATCAGTAGTTAGATACACACACTATGTTACTAGTTAGACACATACTAAGTCACTAGTAAGCCACACACCAAAGTCAGTAGTTAGTCATACTCATCTAGGATACTAGTTAGCCACATACACAAAATCAATAATTAGCCAAACACAGTAAGTTACCACTTATCCACCAACACTAAGCCACTAGTTAGCCACACACACTAAGTCAATTGATAGCTACACACATTAAATCACTAGTACCCAGAAAAACTAAGACACGTGTTATCTGCTGCAGACCTCTCAGTGGGCAATGGTCTGTGGTGAGACCAAGACTCTGATTAACATGTCAGGAGTTGCTTTGGCTTGACAGACAGACAGAAACACACTTGAGGAGCTTTGCAACAGCTGCAATTTTTACTTCAGATCATTGGGATTTTATGCAGAAATTTCATGGAACAGATCTTTGGCCACAGTTTAAAATTCACAGACATATTATAAAAATGTCAGCAATTACTTTAAAGCATGAGATTGTAAATACATCTAAGCAAGTGTGTAGCTGAGAATCTGTTTTTTTTTTTTTTTTTTTTTTTTTTTTTACCTGCTTGTGGTCAGCATACCAGTGATTTGATTTACTGATTTTAGAGAATAATCATTGTCTCTGGTCAGTAAACTTTTAACAACATTGGTAAGAACTCTTGTACTGTTGTATTGATTCAGGGGCCCTAAGACTTCAAGTTAGAGTATTGTAGTAAATCCCACAGCAGCTTTTCTGATGGCAGGCTAATTACAGGAAGGGTCATCTTGTGGGCTAAGTCCTACAGCTTTAGCTATGTTAATTTATTATGCCTTGTGCTGACACTTGAAGTCTCAACTGGCTAAGTGGGATTTGTAGTTCAGGGCACAGAGGGTAGCATCCATCTGCTGTTGCTGGTATGTATATCTTTCAGTTTCTGAAACTATATCTAAGTGTTTTCTGGGCTTCACTGAATTAACAGTGGAGCTACAGGCCAAAACACCCATGGTCAAAAGCATTATATCTATCATAGCACAAAATACACCAAGCACCTGTTCCAATCAGCCAGTCAGGCAAGCACCTGCAGGAACCTGGACCACTTTTCCCCAGGAAGCATAACCACATGTGGTACAAACCTCTGGACAGGTAGCCATTGAGATTTCTCTCAGCCATTGCTACACTGTCTCCACTGGGGCTGCTGTGGCAGTTAATAACACATTAAGTCACTAGTCAGCCAGGTACCTAAGTCACTAGTTAGCCACAAACATAAGTTACTATTTAGCCACTCTTGCTAAGTTACTAGTTAACCACACAAACTAAGTTACTAGTCAGCCACACAGCTATGTCACTAGGTTCCACGTACACTAAGTCACTAGTTATCTACAGTCACTAACACATTAACTACACACCTCTAGTTAGCCACACACTTGAGGCATTTTCAGCCACATGCACTGTCACTAGTTAGTCACAGTCAATATATCACTACTCAGCCACTTCTAAGTCACTAGTTAACCACAAACACTATGTCACTAGTAGGCTATACACCTAAGTTTCTAGTTTGCCGCATATGCTAAGTCACTAGTCAGTCACATTTAAGTTAGTAATTAGCCCAACACACTAGTTACTAGTAGACCACACCCTAAGTCAATAGTTGGCCACACAATTAAGTTACTAGTTAGATACACTAACTCACAGGTTAGCCACATACAGTAAGTCACTAGTTAGTCATACACACTAAGTCACTAGTCAGACACATATCTAACTCATTAGTTAGCAATGCATGTAAGTCACAAGCTAGCTACACCCCCAAGACACTATTTTGACATAGAGGCCAATGTCTTCCCTAACAGAGCAGGGTATGGGCATAGCTTTCATACTAGCCCCAGGGGATGGAGGCAGATGGAAGTGTGCGAGTTCAAGGCCAGTCCTGGCTATTAGAGAGATGGAGAGAGACAGAGTGAGAGAGAGGAGGAGAGAGGGAGAAAAAAATTCTTTCTAAAAGAAAAAACAGCTCACACTAAGGTGATCCCAGGACTTAGGATTTCAGACCATTAATTCCAGCAGTAGGGATTTGGAGATAGAGTGACATGGCTGGACAGAAAGGGCAAGAAAATGGTAGAGGAGACAGAAGAGCATGCAGTGAGATGATTTTGTTTGAGTAGTTAGTCTGAGGGATCAAAGAGATAGCAGTCAATCTGAGGAAGCAGTGTGAGGACAGGATCACATTGTCTGATAATAGGTAGAGATAAGAACTCTAGTAGCCAGATGTTCTGAGTCTGTGATCTTTCCATTTTCACCCTCCCACTCTCTGAGTTTGTATTAATAAGATCTACTAGAACTTGCTGTTCTGCCAGCAATTGGCTAGAGGTGAGTCTGGGCCAAATTGGGGCAACCTCTCCCCTACAATCTCTCCCCCCAACTTCCTGGGTTGGCCCCTCATCCCGCTGCTCCTGTGTCCTTTCCCTATAGAGAGCACACTTGGAGCTCTGATACATCCCCACACATCCCCACTGCCAGCCTGCCCCCACTACCCTGTGCCCTACCCTGCACCTTGTCCTGCTGCTCTGGTTGAGCACTGGGACAGAGGGTGGAGCAAACAGTCCACACTACTTCGGGGAATTCTTGGAGCAACTCTGAACAAAGGAGACTTGCCCATCTACGTGGGGCCACCCATAATTTCCATCTGCTTGGTCTCTGACCCCCACCTCCAGTCCTCTGCTGGAGTCTGGGCCCCTCCCAGATATCTGCCTATCTCTATGGGTCAACTCTGAGTTCCCTCCAGGAAGTCCTTGACCCTCAAAGCAGAGCTTCTGCTAAAGAAAGAGGCCTCAGGTGGAGAGTGCCAGTTCCATGAGAGATTGGACTATTGGTGCAGAAACATCCCGAGTATCAGCCCAGCCTTAATCCTCTTCTGCCAGCCATTGGCTAGAGACCACACTACTTTGGGGGAAATCTTGGAGCGAATATGAACACAGGAGACCGGCCTATCCACACGGGACCAACTGTAATTCTCAACTGCTTCACCTCTTACCCCCATCTACAGTCCTCTGCTGGAGTCTCAGGCCCCTCCCAGAGACCTGCCTATCTCTGCGGTACCACTCTGAATTTCTGCAGGCATCTTCTACTGGATCCTCATCCCTGACCCCATCCCTGGGTCCCTGTCTGTGAAGAGACATCCTATAGTGCTTGGACCAATGAGAGAGCTACAGATATAGAAACTCTGACCCACATAAGCCCACCGGTGAAGCACCAAAGAGAGAGGGAGAGACAACACAAACACCTATTGGAAGAAGCTATGGAAAGACGGCAATACAAGAAAATAACCAGCAACAGAAGGCAAGCATGAAACCACCAGAATCTAAGGAATCTACCCCAACTAGAAAGGAACACAACAACAAAGAAGGGGAAGCAGAAGGGAACAATTTAAAAATTACCGTCAAAAAATGATAGAGAATGATAGAGGCCCTCAAAGAAGATGTGAGAACATCTCTTAAAGAGATGGAAGAAAAAATAAATAAAAAAGTGGAAGAAATGAACAATTTCCTTAAGGAAAGTAAAGAAAGTACAGAAACCAAGAAAAAACAATCAAGCAGGTGAAGGAAACGGTTCAAGACTCAAATAGAGAAAATAAAAGCAACACAAACCCAAGGAATGCTGGAAATAGAAAAACAAGCAAAAGATTGGGAACTCCAGATGCAAGCATAACAAACAGGATTCAAGAGATGGAAGAGAGAATCTTAGGTGCAGAAGATAAACTAGGAGAAATAGATTCATCAAAAAAGAAAATCATAAAACCAACAAATCCTTAACACAAAACATCCAGGAAATGTGGGACACCATGAAAAGGCCAAACCTAAGAATAATAGGAATAGAGGAAGGTGAGGGAGCCCATCTCAAAGGTGTTGAAAACGTATTCAACAAAATCATCAAGGAAAACTTTCCCAATCTCAAGCAGGACATGCCCATGAAAGTACACGAAGCATACAGAAACCCAATAGGCTGGACCAAAGAAAAAAGACCCCTCAACATATAAAAATCAAAACACCTAGCATTCAGAATAAAGAAGGAATATTAAGAGCAGTGAATGAAAAAGGACAGGTAACATATAAAGCCAGAACTATCAAAATTACACCTGATTTCTCCATGGAAACCCTCAATGCCAGAAAGTACTGGATAGATGTTCAGGGTCAGATGGCATCAGTGCAGAATTCTACCAGATATACAAGGAAGAAATAATGCCACTACTCCTCAAATTGTTCCACAAAATAGTAACGGAAGTTTCAATGCAAAACTCTTTTATGAGGCCACAATAACCTTGGTACCCAAGCCTCACAAAGACATAACTAAGAAAGAAAACTAAAAACCAATAACCCTGATGAACATCTATGCAAAAATACTCAGTAAAATAATGGCAAACCGAATTCAAGCATACATCAGAGAAATCATCCACCATCACCCAATAGGCTTCATCCTTCATTTGCAGGGATGGTTTAACATACAAAAATCTATCAACATGACCTACCATATAAAAAAAAAAACTGAAAAAGAAAAACCATATGATTATCTCCCTAGATAACCTTCAACAAAATTCAACACCCTTTCATGATAAAGGTCTTGGGGAGATCAGGGATAACAGGTTAGGGTGCATGTGAGAGGGCCGAGAGGGTGAAAGGGAGGGAGGGAGGGAGTTGGGGAGAGGGAACTGGGGTCGATATGTAAAATAATAAATTAAATAAAAAATGATCACCATTACAAATATATTCAACAATTCCTCTTAAATTATCTCGTACAAATCATTTATTCAATTTTAATAGGAATTTTTGGGGTTAATGGATTATCTTAACTACAGTATAATTAATTTTTTAATTGAAACTTTAAAGGAATTTCAAATTTAAAAAAAACATTGTGCAGTGAGTTGACTTGGCTCAAACCCTATTAAATCAAATTAAATAAGGAAGTCTCTTGCACTCTAAACATGTCTTTTCTAGTGTCTCACACCCTGCATTTATAGAGAACAGAATATGAACTTTGCTTATTATGAATTAACAATTACAGGTAGTTAGCCAGCAGGTGGAGCCATAACACGCCTAAAACAGAAATCATAATGCAAATGTAGTCTTTGCTCAGACACCAAGTTTTAGTGTCTTCACTAAACTCTATAAAGGAAATAAAACCTTCAAAAAGAAAAAAAGAAAAAGGAAGTTACTGAAATCAAAGTAAATGTATCTGTTATATGTGTGTGTCTGTAATGTAACTGCAGGTTTTCAGACAATGGCATTTTTCTGTAGACTGGACGTCAACTTTGTGCAATCTATTTTGGTCTGCAACTAGTGAAATGCGGGAATCAAGAAATTCTAATTTCCTCAGGAAACTGATTGTGGAAAAAGACTCATGTCTTCCAAATGAGAACATCTGTATTAAGGAAACATTGACTTCTTATCTGACCACATTATAGGAAAAACAGGAACTGAGAATGTGGGAAGGTTTTAAATATGGGGAATATTCACTATTTGGCTTACTTAGATTATTTAGTTTTGCATATATTTGCCTTCTTTCAAAGTCTGTTTGGACCCTTTGGATGCATTGTTAAACATATATTTTCTTTATTTTTCCAAATTAGTCAAACAAAATAAATATGATTTAAAATTTTATAATTTTGTCATTTTCCTTTTTGTATTCTCTTCTTTTTTAAGATTTTTGTTACTGTGACTCCCTGCATGGCCCAGAATGCACCAATATAGATGGAAGTTTTCCTAGGACATCAGAGAGATCTGTCGATATTGACTACAGAGTGCATGTCACTAGATATGTTGATTTAATTAATTGGCTTACTGAGGATAAGTGACTGGCCCTCACCAGTTAGGGTAACCAGGACACAGGCTCTGGTGGTCACTCCAGCAACAGAAAAAATTTCTTATCAAATACATCATTTTTGCCTCAAAGTTCACTGATTTCCAAATGTGAGAAATATTATCTTCCTCACACTTGAGTCTGTTTTAACTCATCAAAGATCCTGGGGAAAATACTGCCTTATCCTGCAAATGTTGAAACCCAGGTTGACAGAAATAAATGTATTTTGAGTATTGTTAAATGTAATTCCTCATCCCTTCATTCTAATGTCTCACTATGGGAAGCTGAAGCCACCTTAACCTGGCATGGTGGCAGAGGCCTGTAATCATGGTTCTTAGAAAGTGGAGGTGGGTGTTTCAGGTTTTCAAAGTCATCCAAGATAAAAATAGTTCATGGGGTATATATAGTAGGAAGACCAAAGAACAAAGATTGACTATGCTTGGTTCTGGACACTGAACATAATCTTCCCCAAAGCTCTAGCAATTCAGGGCCTTGTCACCAGCAATTGTTATCTAAGCTACTTACCACCCCATCTTTCTTATTCTTGTTAATGTTTCCTGACTAAGGTAGCCCAGATCATTTTGTGTCCAGATGTGTAGAGCTCAGAGAGAGAAATTATCCGGAAATTGGAAGAATTAGCCACAGGCAAGGATGAGCTCCCTGATTGCATATGCAATACAATATGTTCAGTCCTCAAAACATGTATACATAACTAAGAGAAGTGAACTCTATTGATTTTAATTGTATGTTTGTGCATACATATTCACAAGTGCTTAACAAGAAAGGAATTTAAAGGGAAGAACATGGGAAGGGGTGGAGGAAAGGCAGGAAGGAGTAAATTGGTGACATACATTTTAAATAAAAGTTATGAGAATATATTTTAAATAATGAAGATGGCTAGAAATATAGCTTAGCACTCAAGAGCACTAGGTGTTATTACAAAGGACACAAATACCATTCCCAGAAACCATAGCAGATAGCCATCTTCTGTAACTTGACTTCCAAGGGAGATGGTACCGTATACCAGCTTTGCACGTACTGTGCCCAGGTGGCTGGAGGAAAACAGCCATATACATTAAATAAACAAAAGTAAAAATGGAATTCTCTACAGTGGTGTCACAGCCCTGTCATAGACATCAGGTAGACCTAGTTAAGATGATCTTCTGGTCCTGCATGGAAGCATCCATGATGTTCCTGTGAGGTATCATGCTCAGAGATTAATATAAGCCATATTCTGAGGTTACAAGTGCTCAAAAGGACTGCTTATCTAAGAACAGCATTCAGGGACAGATATGTGAATTTTCCTTGATGTTTTCTGTGTTTGTGTCTTCTGCCCTTTGTATGTGTGAGATTCATAGACTCTGATACATCCTTAAAATATATTGAGACAACTTTATAATGCAGGTTGTAACTTCTGATCTAAAAGATAGATTTTCCTCTTTAAGTCTTCATCTGTCTCAGTGGCTGCACTTGCATTCTGTTGTCCCTATTTAAATTGTTTGATGTAGGTGCTGGGGCCTGTAAGAGACTTAAGGGTGATATCATACATAGGTTGCCTTTTATTGTACATATTTACAATTTGGTCTTTAGGGCATGTTCCCCACCCTGCTCCCAAATAAATCACATACAGGGGCTTATTCTTATTTGTGAATACCCGACCTTCCTTAACTTGGCTTGTTTCCTGCTAGCTTTTCTTATCTTTAAATTATCCCGTCTATCTTTAGCCTCTGGGATTTTTCCATTCCTTAATTCTGTGCATCTTACTTTCACTTTTGCTCTATTTTAGAATATCTGGATGTGCCCTGAATTTCTTGCTCCTTCATCTCCCCTGCTGGATTTCTCATATTTATTCTCTCTGCCTTCCAACCTTGCCTATCATTTCTTCTGCCTTGATATTGGTCAGTCAGCATTTTATTAGACCTTCCGGTGCTCCAGACATGCAAATTACCACAGCTTAATAGAACTAAACAAACTCCACAGTAAAGAATTCAAGGCATGTTTCCCATCATCATTTAATATATGTTCCAGGTCATAAATGAACTAATATATCTTAAAATAAATTTCCACAACATCACCTCTTAGTGATTAGCCAGAGTTTAATGCACACAGTCCTTAAAGGTACTTGGTTTATTAATCATTTAAATATGTGGAGTGAATTCTTCCTGGGAAGACATATTAAGGCTATAGCAGTTGTATCTCTTCAATTACAGGACATGGTTCTGAGACAGCACTGTTTTGTTGACTCAGGTGTCTTTGGTTCCTAGCTGTATGTTTCCCAGGGCAATGAAATTACTTACCTCTTAATTGCAAATTAAACCAATACATTAATGGGCTGTATCACCTCTGCATTTTCAAATTACAATTTTGAGTCCTGTAGTCAACTATCCATTGCAGTTACCACAAAAGTAATTCTGGTGGAGAATGTCTCCTGCATTCAAATCCAAATAGGAAGACTCCTTTCTTGTGTACACTACAGGGGGAAATGGTAGGCAATCAGCAACTGGATTTACCATGATAGAAAAGGTCCAGAATGTGGCAGGGTTAGTAACTTCATGATAGCCCAAGATTGGGATTGTGGTTGTCAGTCGTGAAGGCCCTGTGGATTTTGTTCACAATGTTATTGAGTTACCCTGTATTCCACTTGTGCATTATTGTCTGATTAGCCTCCTTCAACATTTGTATACATCCTTTAATAACCAAATCCATTGGTTCACGTTAGCAACGGACTTGCTGTTGAATGTGTCACAATGCTGCAACCAATCTGGGATATATCTGGGATAAATCTCTTCTTCACATGGAAGATGTGTTTTGAAACATGCTATCTTGTACTTTCTGCTCACCATGTCCTGTCCCTCATGTCTCAGGAAGATCTGTTAACTGAAGGAAGGATTATTCTAGGAGCCAGGGTTCTGCCTTGATTCCACTGGTGAAGAATTCTAAAGTTGTATTGTGCACTTTTCTTTGGGCTCTGATGTGGGTTGTGTGCTTGAAATCCCCACAGCCTCCTATGGTATTATACTATCTGTTCCTAGAAGGGAAAGAGTGGCTTGGGAAGGTGTGTGAGATTCCCATGTTCCCAGATTGAGAGTTGCAGCAGCTGATGCTGAGACCAGGGAGCTGTTCCTCCCCCAACTGGGTGGGAACCAGCAGCCAGAAACTGGTTGAGCTTGCTTCTTGCCTGGCGCTATGTGTCCTATAACTGCTTGTCCTTTTTATTCCTTGAAATTCCATTTGGCATGGCAGCAGCCTTTGATCTCATCACATTGTGAATTTTGCCGGTTCATAATGTCATAGCAGAGCATCTGGAGCCAGATTGTGCTGAGAATATGCCTGATATTGACATTCCTTTGAAATGCTGATACCTGTTGTTCTTGGGTTGTCATCATGGAAGACATATGTGCCAAATTCAAAGAGCTCTCATCTATCTAGTATGTTACAGAAGTTCTGCACTTTTAATATTGAACATTTACATTCAGGATTTATCTGGAGTTAATTGTATCGAGCTTGTAACTGGTATCTCATGTGTACAGTAGTAATCCATTACCAAAGTGTTTTGTAGAGAGTATAACTGATGTCATAAAACCTTACCATATCTTAGGAGACATTAAGTCACACAAAGCAGAATTTAGCTAATTTAGGTCTCCTTCCCGAATAGCCCAGATTTATTTGACCTATATGCTATCCACACCTGTTAGAAATTGATTTGGCAAGATGTGAATGTTTGTTCATCAGGATTAGCAGCATTTAAGATGCATGTCCATAATGAAAGAGAAAATCCTGATTTTAAAACCAGTGAAATGTAAACAGAACATAAAAGAACAGTCCTCTAAATTTCTGTTCAAGGTTCATAACTGGGTCAAACCAAACAATAAATCCTGGTGTAAATTAAAGTTTTATTTATTCTAGAAGAGTTTATCTCCAGCTTTTTTGGAAAAATGGATTTGAGGAAAGATAAGGTATGTTGATTGACGTCCCTTGAACTCTATCTGTAGCATTACATGATATTGCCCTCATTATCTCCTTGACAAAACAACCACAATTCTTGGATTGCAAGTCCATAGTACCCCAGAGTTCTAAAATTACCAGTCTATGCCACTTCAGGCTATGTCCAAGCTCTAAAAAAAATAAAGTAAAAAATGATTTGCATGTGGAGCCTGGCTTCCCTTTAGACCATAATAGGAGTAATAGTGCACTGCATACACTTCAGGGAAAAACACTCTAGGCAATGGTGAGATTACAACTTGTAGTTTAAGGCAGTCAGATGCATGGATCTCAATCAAAAGAAGGGCATGATGGTGCAGTTTAAGAGGATTTCTGTGTTATTTTTCCACATGTACTCATTACTTCCATGTGAATGAAAACACAGAATTGGTGTGTGTACAGTGTAAGGAAGTAAGCTTGAAATACTCAATGTTCAGTTTCCAATTAGGGTGGCCTCCTGTATAGATATTTAGAATCAGAAAACACAGGTATTTATGACTCATAACAGTAAAAAATTATAGTTATGAGGTAGTAGTGAAAGCAATATAATAGTTGTGATGTCGCCAGAACTGGAAGAACTAATATTGCAATGACACATCATTAGGAAACTTGGGAACCAGAAGTTTAGATCAATGAGTCCTAGGGCCCAGGCTTGTTAAATAAGGAGTTGTTTATAATTTTATATAGTGCTTCTTCCTGGGAAGGCAGTTTTGCATCCAGGCAGGACATTGATTATTCTGTGAAAAGAAGAAATACCACAGTGAATCTGTTTCTTCCAATTCCTGCAGCATTTATGGTGGACTTATCCATGAAGAGGGGCCTGTGTATGAAGAGAATTCACTGACTAACTATAAACAGTGGTGGACACAGAAGAAAAAGGAAGGGGCAAGAAGGAGTTTTGATTCCCTGCTTTTATGGTATCTGACATTAGCACTGAGACCTGAGAAAATCACTTTTTTTATGCCAGAGATTTCACAGTTGACTAAATATCAAATTGTGTAAATGCACCTCATTTCTTTTACAATCAGTTCTCCAGTTCATGGAATTCTTGGCTCTTTCCAGTCATGGTTATAATGAATAAAGCCTTAATGATCATTGTGGTAGAATGGAACAACCTTTGGGTTTATAAATAAGGGTGGTATAGCTGGTCATTGACATAGACTCTCAATTTTCTGAAGAATGATGATACTTATGTCCATAAAGTCTGTATTAAATTGCACTTTTACAAGTGCATCCCTACCTTACCAGCATGAGCTGTCGTTTACATGTTTAATATTTGCCATTCACAACGTTCTAAGAAGGAATCAAAAAGTAGCTTTGATTTGGAGTTCTCTGGTGGCTAATGGTGTCAAACATTCCTTTAAGTGTTTCTCAGCTACTTGACATATATCTGCTGAGAAATCGTGACTTATATACATACCCCATTTTTTATTTAGATTATTTAGATTTTCAAATGTAGGCAGATGTTTTGTTCTACCTGCAGCTCTCCAATAAACACACTGAGGCTTATATTAATTATAAATGCTCAACCAATAGCTCTGCCTTATTACTAACTAGCTCTTACAAATTAAATTAACCCATTTCTATTAGTTGCTGTGTTGCCCAAGGTTCGTGACATTAGCCTATTCATCTTCTCTTCCTTCCTTTCTGTCTGGTTCATGACTTCACTGACTCCACCCTTTTCCCTGAATTATCATAGTTTGATCCAGCCACCCAACTCCGCATGCCCTGCTATAGTATTTTGAGCTCGATGATAATGGCTGAGAGTAAAACAAATTCATATTATACAGGAGAGATTTTCCACAGCATACAACATCTAGATATTTTTTTAGTTTTTTATATACTTTTAATTTAGCCACTATGGTATGTGGAGTTGTTAAATATCTAACCCCATTTCTTAAGCTGACACTTTGCCTGATTGACAATGTCCTTGGACTTACACAATCATTGCAGTTTCATGGGGTCCCATTTATTAATTGATTTTATATTCAGAAAGTTGTCCCCTGTGTCAGTGTATGCAAGGCTTTTACACACTTGGTCTTGTTTCTGCTTCAGTGTGCCTGATTTCTGTTGGGGACTTTGACTGGGCTTGAGTGTTGTACAGGGGATCTATATGAAGCTATTTCAATTTTTCATGCAAAAATTTAGTGTCACTGGTACCATTTGTTGAACTTGCTGTGTTTTTTTTCCCATTTTGTATTTATGAATTTCCTTATCAGAACTAAAGTGTCCACCTGTGTTTTGTTTGATGTTGGGGCTTTTAATTCATTCCACTGTTGCACTTGTCTGTTTTCCTGGCAGTACCGTGCTATTCTTTTATTGTTGAGTTGTTTTACCTAACTTTTTTATTATTATTCATATGAAGTTACAAACCGTATTTTCTCAGTCTTTGATGAAGTGTGTTGTAATTTTTATGGGTATTGTGGTGGATCTGTAAATTGTTGTTAGAGGGATGGGCTTTTGACTGGGTTAATGATATTGATCATGAGTATTGGAAATCTTTCCATCTGCTCATATGATCTTCAAACTCTTCCTATACTTAAAGGTTTTTTAGCATACAATGTCTCACTTGTTTGTTAAGAATTACTTAAACATGTGTTATATTACTTGAGTATGTTGTGATGAGTGCTGATTTCTTTATTTCTTCCTCAGGTATTTGCTATTTTTATGTAGAAAGACTACTGGTTCTTTGTTTGTTTGTTTGTTTGGTTTCTTGTTACTGTATTACCCAGTCACTTTATTGAAAGTATTTATCACCTGTTCTTCCCTTGCAGAATTTTTAATATCAATGATGTGTACTTACATGAAACAATAGTTCAATATCGTCCTTTCAAAATTATACTCCATTGATATCTTTCAGTTGATTTATTGATCTAACTAGTACTTCAAGTACAATGTTGAGTAGATATACTGTTGACACCCTTGTCTTGTTTTCCAGGTTTTAACAGATGTAATTTGTGTTTCTCTCTGTTATATTTTATGTTGTCTATAGGCTTGCTGTAAATATAACCCATTATGTAAATATATGCATCTCATATCTCTAATCTAGCTAAGATTTTTATGATGTTTGATTTTGTCAAAGGCTTTTTCATCATGTAATGGATAATTAAAAAAATATCAGGTTTTCAGTTCAGTTAGCACATCTTAGTAGAGAAGAACAAACACTACCAACCATACTTCTGAGAGACAGCTTATCTCCAAAATATATAGAGAACTCAAGTAACCAGTCGCCAAAAATCCAAATAAACCTATTTAAAGTTGAATAAAAAACACTGAGGAGAGAATTCTCAATAGAGGAATCCAAAATGGCTGAAAGAAACTTAAGAAAGTTCTCACAATCCTTAGGTATAAGGGAAATGAACTCAAAACAACTCTGAGATATCTTACTCCAGCTAGAATGGCTAAAATTAGAAACACCAATGACAACTTATTCTGGAGAGGATGTGGGGAAAGGTTAACACTCCTCCAATGCAGGTGAGAATACAAACATGTATGACCATTTTGGCGATCAGTGTTGCAGTTCCTCAGGAAAATGGGAATCACTCTACCACATTACCTGGCAATCCCACTCTTAGGAATATAGCCAAATAATCTACATCCATACAACAAAGACATGTGTTCACCTATGTTCAGAGCAGCATTTTTTGTAATAGGAAGAACATTGAAGTAACCTAAATGACCTTCAATTATAGAATGTATAAAGAAGATCGGGCACATTTCCACAATGGAATGGAATACTAGGCTGCAAACACACACACACACACACACACACACACACACACACACACACACACACACTGGAATGTTGAAATCCATAGGCAAATGGATTGAACTTGAAGAAACCATCCTGAATGATGTTACCCTGTCAGAAAAAGGGGAACATGGTATGTACTCACTCATATATGGATTTTAGACATAGTGAAAAGGATCACCAGTGTATAATTCACTTTGGCAGAGAAAATAGGATACAAGAAATATTCTAAGAGGGTCATATAAGGTCCCTCACAGAATAGGAAAGGGACAAGATCTCCTGAGCATATGGGGTGTTGGAGGGGACAACTAATATAGAAGGACCTATGAGAAACAGGAGGAGAGAAAAGCATGTGGGAAGATTGTGTCAGGGAAGGAATAGATGAGAGAAAAGGGAGAGAGTGAGAGAAAGAGACAGAGACAGAATGAGAGACACATAGAGAAACCATAAAAGAGGGAGCCATTATAGGTTTAAAGAGAAAACTGAACCTAGAGAAATGTCCAGAGATCTACAAGTCTGACCCCAACTAACAGTTTGAGGATCAATGGAAAGGCAACCATAAATGGCCTTTGGTGATAATGAGACTGATGAGTAACTTATTCACCACAATAGAGTCCTCATCTAGTAGCTGATGCAAACAGAAGGAAACAGCCACAACTAAACACTTAACATAACTGGAATCCAGATGCAGAGAGAGAGGACAAGACCAGGCTGCAGTAACACATAGAGACAGCTTATCTGAACAAAGAAGAGGTAATGGGCCACCAAACTGATATCTGGGAATCCATCATGGGACTGACTCAGATCCACTAAACATGAGTCTAAGATAGAATGCCTGGATAGTCTAAGCGACCTTGGAGAGTGAAATCAGGATGTATCCCTGGTGCACACAAGGACTTTCAGATCACACCCTCCATGAAGAGATCTCTTAAGATAGATAAAGAAGAAAAGTCTTAGTCCCTACTCCAAATGACTTGAAAGATTTAGATTACCCCTCCTGGAAGGCATTTCCCTACAGGTGGAGTGTGGAGGGGTAGGAGGGGAAGGGGGTCAGGAAGCAAAAGAGGGTGGAAGAGAAAAAGATGGAGGGAGGGAGAGGTAACAGGCATCAATATATAAAATTAAAATACTTATGTTTTTTATAGTTTACTTTTATTGTGCATTATATATGTTTGATTTTTGTGAGTTGTAGTATCACTCCCTCTTTGCAATGAGGCCTTCGTAATTTGTTTGGATGATATTTTGTCCTGCTTTGGAATCTGTTTATGAGGATATTATTGAGTATTTTTTCACCTATATTCATGAGAAAAGTTGATCTCCAATTCTCTTTTTATTACCCACAACATTGGAAAACCTTGTTGAGTAAGGTTTATGATCTCAACGTCATCAGGCAGAGTGGCTATGATCCATTGAATTATTCAAATAATTATTCAAACAAGTCTGTCAACCTGTTGCAATATCCAGATTGTTAAGGGCTATCCAGAAAGCCTAATTTCCACTGTACCCTGTTTCAAGTTAAACATAATAGGATGTAGTAACATCTGACATCAATTATGTATGAATATTTTTAAAAAGTCTGAATGCATGGATATCTGTGTACCTGTGCATCATAAAATAAATTGGGTAAAGTTTCTTTTGTTGTTTTCTCATGGAATAAGTTGAGAAGTAACATTTCTAACACTTCTTTGAAAGTCTGGTAAATTCCAATGGTAAAACAATGTTGCACTCAGGTTTTATATATTTATTTATTTACATACTTACTTATTTTTGTTTGTGAGGCTTGTAAGGATTCATCTTGTAAGGATTCATTTTATTTCACTATGCGTGAAAGTTCATGAGGTGTTGATTGAACTTTGGTAAGTGGTACATATATATATATATATATATATATATATATATATATATATATATATAAATTCCCAATTTGGATGTATGAAGTATTATTAAAATATTTCTTATGGTTCTGTGGTTTTCTTTGTTGATTATTTTTACGTCTCCTTTTAATTTCTGATTTTATTAATTGTTATATTCTGTCTCTCTCTTAGTTTTGTCTGTATAGTTGATTTTTCACACAAAAATCAAATATGTTTTTCATTCAATAATTTTATTTTTCTTTGTTTCTAATTTGTTAATTTTAACCATGATTCAATAGTTTCTTCCTGTCTAGTCCCTTAGGGTGTGTTTCCTCTTCATGTGTTTGGGGCATAGATATTAAGAATTGACATGTCTTATTAGTGTTTTCCGTTGAATATGGATTGTTCTACTCCCTCTCTTTTAATTAATTTTTGTTTCAACCCTATTTTGGTAGATACAAAATTTGCTCAAGAACCTTACTTGCAAAGACTAGTAAATATATTTTAGAACTAAATGCTACAAGAAACGGAATCAGCTAGAGATGAGGAGGGTCAAATGGGAGAGTAGTGTGGGAAGAAAACAAACAAGGAAAGCACATAATCACAAGTATATAAAGATACCACTATGAAACCCAATACTCTTTATTTAAACTAAAACTAAAATTTTAAATTATTGGCTATTGAGGTAGATCATTGGAAAGTGGCACTTTATACCAAATTGGACAACCTGAGTTAAATTCCAGTGGCACAAAGTGAAAGAAGCTTTAACCACCTCCTCAAAGTTTCCTGGATTGGTAAAGCCCGTGTGATAGCACATGTGTACAGGCATGTGTTTGATCACAAAAAAAAAAAAAAAAAAAAAAAAAACAAGAACAAAAACATGTAATTAAAAATGCACATGAAAAATACTTTTAACTAAAGATATAAATTAGTAGCTTTAGAGCTAGATCAGAGGCAAAGAGTATTTAAAAGAGTATTTACTGCTATTGCCAAATACCTGTGTTCACTTCCCAGTATCCATGCCTAGTGGCTTATAACCATCTATAAGTCCAACCCCATGTAATCCAGTGCTCTTTTATGGCTTCTGCAGGCAGTTACATGAATTGTAGACATTCATACAGACACAATTCACATAATGAAAGCAAATATTTCTATTAAAATATTATTAAAGAATAAACTCAACAAGGTATTAAGATACAATAATGCCAGATTAGGAAGGGTAATGGGAATAAATCCATTTTTCAGGGTCCAGTCTAGAGTACTTGAGTAAAATATCTGAGAATAATGGTGGAGAGAATAGGCACCAAAAGTTGTTTTCTGGTCTACACACACACACACACACACACACACACACACACACACACACACACACACAAACTTTGGGAATGTGAATATACTGAAAGCCTTGACTGATGCTTACTACACTGGGCACTTTCTGGAGAAATGGATAACCAGTCAGGAAAGGGAAAATAAAACATCCCAATATTATTGTGCATGACAGACACAATGCAAACATTTTTTTCCTTAGTAAAAACTGCAAAATAATTTCTTAGGGTAAGGCTTCATGTGTAGAAAGACTATTAGGACACATGACATATTTTATTTGTCATTTGGAGGGATAAAGAAAACCATATTTGCTGGAGTGGTCTTTTGTGTGCTTTTCCAGAATTTGTTTCACTGTGAATACCAGGCTGTCCTGTAGTTAATTTTCAGACCCAACTACCTTCAAACAGAAAGAATTCCCTCTACCTCCTGAATGCTGAAATTAAAAGGCCTTTGTCAACACACTTTCAGCTAGTGTCCTTTATAACTTTTTTATAACATGAATGTTCTGTAATTAACAGGGGAAATAATAGCACCCAGAAAACATGTGCTGCCTAATAGTAATAATTGATTTATTGGATTCACCCTCACCCTAGGCAACCTGGCCCTGTTCCTACTCCCAAAGACTTCTCTTCCTACCCTGGTGGTTTCTCCTCAGCACCTAACTGTCACTCCACACATGTCCTCTCCAGGGACTGTTTCTTCTTAGGGAACCTTTCCAGGTCACAGGCTTGTCTAATTCTCAGGTTCCTTCCCTGCTCTGGATTCAACCTTCTCTGGTTTCCCCTGGTAACCTTCCCTTCCCTCCAGGATCTGGCTTTCAGAGATGATCACTCTACACTGACATTTCAAAGGCTGTCAAAGGTTGGAAGGCTAAGCCTTGCATTCATTAAGTGACTCCATAATACTGTGCATTCAAAGGCCACGAGGATCTGGGCAAATGGAACCTCCATGTCCCCAGTTGCAAGGGCCCCAACTGCAGAGCCTGGTTCTAAACTGCTTCCCTCCTCTTTATCAGCAAGCAACTCCTGCCAATTTTCTCTCTCTTTCTCTTTCTGCTCCCAATTGGTTGACACCTACCACTGCCTTCACTCCCTTTCCCAATAAACTCCTATAGGCTTGTTGAGTTTGTTGGATTCATTTTCATCACACAATGCTGCAGCAAAGAATGACATGAACAATTAATAATAATAATAATCTGTAGAAGAACTAACTGTAAGTAATGAATCTCTTTGGCTAGCAACATTGTTCAGGTTAGGAGAATTTCTTCCTCTTCCAGAGGACTGGACTTCTATTTCTAACAACCAAACCTGGTGTCTCAAAACCACCAGTAAAGAAAGCTCCTGGTGATGATGATTTCTCCTTATCTCCATGGACACTTGGATGTGTATGTACATATGTGTACATAATTCAGGGTAGCACACACACACACACACACACACACACACACACACACACAGGGTTTCTCTTTGTAGTCCTTGATGTTCTTCAACTCAGAGATCTACCCGCTTCTATATCCAGAGTGCTGAGTTTACAGGCTTGAAACATCATTGCTTGGCTAAATTCTCTCTCTCTCTCTGTCTCTCTCTCTCTCTCTCCCTCTCTTTCTTTCTTTCTCTCTGTTGTTTTTTTTTTTTTTTGTTCAATTCTTTGTTTTTGTTTTATTTTGTGTTGTTTTAGGTTTTTGATATAGGGTTTTGCTGTGGCTTTGGAACATGTCCAGAAATTCCTGTGAAGACCAGGCTGGCTTCAAACTGACAGAAATCCAACTGTCTCTACCTCCCAAGTACTGGGATTCAAGGTGAGTGGCATCAATGCCTAGCTGTTAAATTCTTTCTTTTTTTTTTCAATTCATTTGCTTTTCTGATGATTGAAAAGGAATTTGCCAATTAAGTACCTTCAATAAAGTTTCAGCGGGAAAGTGGTATCTTTGTCTAGACTGAAGGTCATTGCCACACTTCCTCTGTGATGCCTAGCTTAAAAACTTGGCTATCTGTGGGGTCTCATAGATCCAGCTTGAACTTCCTGTAACTCCAGGACTCAGAAAGCTAATGTGGGGAGACAGCCAGAGTTTGAGGCCAGTCTAAGCAACATAGAAAGACTCTGTCTCAAAAAGAAAAAAAAAAAAAACCTAAAATCAAATACCAAAACCAAAATACATGACACACACTTGCAGTTTGAAAACTGTAAAGTAAGGTCTTTTTATTTATTTTTTTCACAAAAGAAATGTTATTTTGATGGCAAAAACAAAATAATAATAACTCTGAATGGATGTGACCCCTAAACTTTAGAAGTTAAAAGCAGGACTGCTGGAAGGCACTGAAGTAACCGAACCTCTCCTTCTTTGGTAAATAGCCATCCCTGCACACCAAAACCATAATGGAGCTGACTAAACAGAATTTTATTCATAATGCTACCAGATCAAAATCCTTTCCTCAGAAACAACCCACATGGAGAAGTATTCATAGGCCACAACGTGGTCAGGGAAGCTGCTGGACCACCAGGGGCCTAACTGAATACTGAATATGGCAGCACATTCCAGTCCAGCCTCCTGCAGGAGGGCCTGACAAAAAGAATTTCATTACTCCCCATCCCACCCTCCACATCCCCTCACTCACCATGCTTCAGCTTCTCTGTTGATCCATGCTCCTCCCAGAATTCCCCACAGCACCACTCATAGAGCAGCAATCAATCCTCTGGCTCCTGTTCTGATACAAAAGCAAGCCTGAAGCATGGCTCCAGGAAGTCTCCTCCAGACCTCAGTCTAGAGGGTTGGCTCAATGTCCCTGATTGGCTAGTGAGGCTTGAGTGACAAGAGCAGTTCCCCAGGGTTAGAAAGTTCTTAAAGACGTAGCAAGCCCAGTACCTTCTTTGGCCCTGGTTTCTACTCCAGACCTAGAAATTTTAGAGATCTGCACAAACAGGAACTTATTTTTTGTTTTGTTTTGTTTTGTTTTGAGAGAGAATTTCCCTGTGTGGCGACTGTTCTCCTAGAACTTGCTCATTAAACTGGGCTGGGCAATTCCTTCCTAATTATTATTATTAATCTAGTTGTTGTTGCATTCTAGTAGATTTTTCTCATTACTTGTTTAATATTAATTAATTATTTGATCATTTGATTAATTCATTCATTTCTTTTGGTGTTTGAAACAGTTTCCCTGTGTGGCCCTGCTGTCCTGGAACTTACTCTGTAGACCAGAGTCTACTCACAGAATTCTACTTGCCTCTACTTCCTGAGTACTGGAATCAAAGACAACACCCAACACAACATAGTCAGACACAAATTTCAATGTCGTTTACCCATTTCACCAATAAACAGTCCAGCTCACTTCCTGCAGTGCACAGGTTCTATCTCTCTTTCTTCCTCCAAACAATGTGCAGAGCTTGCTCAGACCATTACACAGTACAGACTGAAATGATTCTCTTATTAAACAGAAGGAATGCGTCCCAGAATATTAAAGGTATAGAGAAATTTTTTAGGACACAAGTGATGTTTGTTCTGTGCTGTCTTATTGCGGTCTGGCTGGAGACCTGAGGGGACTTTGTACCTGGTTGTCACAGGCCTCTCAGATAACCATGAGAGAAAGGCAGAAGCCATATTACAAACAAGATGATATATCTTTCTCCACACAGACGCCAGTGATATATGTCTATTGTATTGGAGTTTTATTCCTGATATTTGAGTCAAATTCTTGACATATGAATAATAATAAAAAGTGTCATCTGCAAGGTAAGCTGAATACTCAAAGACAATGGTGCTGGGAAGAACACCTTTATCTATGAGTATTATGTTGAACCAGTACAGGTTCCTCAGTAGGAAGATGAGGAAACAGCTGCATTATTCAATGTTCTCTGTTTGAACAGGATTGGTAGAACATATCTCTCTGTGTCTGTAGAAATTGGGTTTATTGGAATGTCTCACAGGCTGTGGGCCAGCTAGTATATCAGTCATGATGACCAATGGAAATTTGAAGAATTTGGTATTTGTTTGGTTTATGGGTGTGGGTGTCTCAGCTGGTCTTCAGTGCACATGAGTATGTCAAAGAAATAGGCTTTAAAGCTATAAAGTGATAAACTCAGCAGGATCCACACGCCATTAAATTTGTGGGGTCCATAAAGGTTTTCTCCTTTATGGTGGTGTTGTGGTATTTTGTTTTGCTTTAGCAAATAAAGCCTGCCAGGTGGTGGTGGCATATGCCTTTAATTCCAGTGCTTGAGAGGCAGAAGCTGGTAAATCTCCGTGTGTTTGATTGAGTTAGAAATGTGCACAGGGAAACCCTGTCTGAAAATAACAACAAACAAAAAAGAATACACAAATCTAAATAAATAAAAAGCAACAACAAAAATAACTTGCTTTAAGAAGAGAGTGTGGAGCTAGGCTGTAGTTATCCATAAAGGACAGGCCATGGTGGAGCACACCTTTAATCCCAGCATTTGGGAGACATAATGAGGTGGTATCTGTAATTTCATAGTCGCCCCAAGCTACAACAGATTGACCCAGTCTAAAAGAGAAAGAGAGACAGGTAGTGGTTCATTCCTTTATCCCTGTACTTGGGAGGTACATATGGCTGGGAGGAGAAATATAAAGTGGAAGAAGACAGAAGTTTGTTACATTCTAATGGAAGACTCGTAGGATCAGAATTGCCCACCCCTTGGGTCTGAGGATTCAGTAGAAGTAAGACCTAGGGGTGCGCTGCTCTGCTTCTCTGATTTTTCATCATTAATCACATATCTGAATTCAGGTTTTAACTATTAAGACCAAGTACAATTAGCATTATAATTTCCAGTGTAGTGTGTCAAAGCTAAATTGTAGTGTCAATACTAGAATTGATGGTAATAGAATTGGTGTAATAAATATTTATCAATTTTCCAAGTTTATTACTATCTATTATATGATTGAGCATGAGAGAAAATGGTTTGTATGAGTATACATGTTATGGGATGTAATTAATTATGTGAAGTTATGTGTCAGTATCTGACCTCTGTTCATCCCCCAAAAGATGACCTGAGTCTCTTGCCAAGATACACAACATGTTTTATCTGATGAGCAAAACACTTCCAGAGATTAGCAATAAAACAAAAATAAAGAACTAAATAATGGTCTTTTGGAGCATGAAGCATCAGAATTAAGACCCTATACATGGTAAGTTTGCAACATGAAATGAATACAACCCTATCACAATGAACAACAATTTATAACAACATGCTGATTACAAAGGCACATTAACAATTATTTGTGGAAATACTCGGAAATTTCAATGTAATTATTAAAACATCTATGAAAGCATCCCATAACTCACCATGTTGTGGCTTCTGTACTCAACCATGTTCCAATCACAATTTACTACAGTAGCACTCCCACAAAAGCAATCAGTCCACGGGCACTAGTTCTGCTTAAAACCAAACCTGCATCAAGAACAAAAGCCTACAGTATGGCTATAGGAAGTGTCCTGAAATGCCTGTGACTGGCAGGTTGGCCTGATGTTGCTGATTGGCTAGTAAGGCTTGATCAACAAGATCACTTCCTTAAGGTTTAAAGTGTGCTTAAAGACACACCACGGGTACCTTGGGTCTGGCTCCTCTCAAGATGCAGACCTTATAGACAACTGTAGAGACACAAAGCTCAATGTCACTTACCCCTGTCTAAAATAGACAACCCACTCTCTTCAAGCAGTGTGAAAGATCATCCCCTCCTTCCTCAAAAATGTGCAGATGTTGCAGATAAAATTACAAAATGCAGATGGGAATGAATATTTTAGTCAACAGAGGGAAGGGTACCCAGAATATTAAAAACATGAGAGAGATTTTAGGGCATATGGCAAAAAAAGAAGATGTTTGTTCTGGGGTTGGGCTGAGGTCAAGGAAACAGGGTGTACATTTTATCTAGTGGTCACAGACAATTTAGAAACCATGAGAGAAGGGAAGGAACAATATCAGAAAGAAGATAATATAACTTTCTCCTGTCAGATGCGTGGGTGATAGCTCCAATGCATTGCGAGTTTTATTCCTGAAATTCTTGAAAAATGAATAATAATAAAAACTGTTGTCTTCAGGGTAATTTGAATACTCTGAGAGAATTGGGCTGGGAAGCTTGCTTCTACAAGCACTGTGGTGACCGAGTAGAGCTTCCTCAGAGTACAGTGAGAAAATAGCTGCCTTATTCAATGTTCTCTTCTTGAACAGGACTGTTGTCAGGTTTCTAAATCAGTGGATCCATCATCCAGCCTTGAGATTGCAGAAAGACTTATTTTCTTGTTTGAGATCTGGTTCCTGTTTTCTTTACTTTTTTTTTCCCTGCTTTTCTGAAGTCCCAGTGACAACCATGAAATAAGTGGTTTCAGTACATCTGACATCAGTGGGAAACTACAGAACATCTCATTTTCTGTGCCAAAATCTCTCTCATTAGTAGTTAGGACAGGGTTTAATCACATCACGTGATTGTGTAGTGGCCTGTGAAAGCTAGAGAGAAACCTTGTTTTCAGGAGAAAGGAGTAGGTGCAGGAAGAGAGCAGTATTTGCTATTGGAGTCAAAGCCAGTGCAGTAGAAATGTGTATCTCTGCTGACCTAAAAATGGTTTTTGTCTGGGTTGGAATCCAGGTCAGGAATCATTGCGCTGTGTCTTTAAGAAGGTGATCTTGTTACTCAGTCATCACTAGCCAACCAGACCCTCCTCAAGATCTGTTAATAATAAAAGGTACAGGGACCTTCTTAGTGCCAGATTCAGGCTTTTCTCTAAGGAGAGCTGGCACCTTTTTTTGTGTGTGCTGTTCTTCGATTATTGCTGCAGTAAGGTCAATGGAGAGCTTGGGAGAGCTCAGTAATCACATGGTGAGTGAGAGGCCACTGTCCCCAGGATGGAGGAGTGCATTGTGTAGTATATGAATCATGTGTTGGGTCCTCCCAACATCTGAGTGGGAACATGAAGACAGATTTTCCTTCCTGTGGGTTTTCATGAGATACGTGAATCTCCCTGGAATCAATTATATGATTCTGACTAAAACTTTGTGGGTTGAATCTCTTCAGAGTATTGGGAGCAGGGAGCCCTGTGTAAAAACATCTTTTTAGTCAACTTCAATGAGCTTTTTGTGCATCCTTGGAAAGACTACTTTATGTGATGTGATGAAAAATTTAAAAATTAGGGTTAATGGCAAGAAGGAAAAACTACAAAGAACAAGAATCTCTTCTAGTGGATAACTTCCTGATTTCAGAGTACAGACCCCACATGTTATTTTCATGAGATACAGGAAAAAGAAAAAGAAAACCTTGCAGGTGTGCTAATCAATCTTGATGCCCTTGCAAGCAAACTTTGTACTCTATGAAATCTGTAACCTTGAAAACCCTATGAGCTGAGACTAGTGGTGTCAAGCTTCCATTTCACTTTTGTTGCTAGGTAACTTAGCCTTCCAATAGAGTGAACTCCCAGACTGTTTTGTTCTTCCCAATTAAAGCCTTTTGCTTTCACATTTGGGAATAACTTCATTGGACTTGAGGAAACCCAGGAGGTACAAAGTTTGTGGGCTCATCCCAGATTTCCTCCAACCACCCAGGACCTTTAACCCTGAAAGATTGAAATAGAGAAAGTAAAGACAACAAAAACCGAAGGAATGCTGGAAATAGAAAAACTGTGCAAATGATTGTGAACTACAGACACAACATGACCAACAGAAAAAAAGAGAGAATCTCAGGCATGGAAGATAAACTAGAGGAAATAGATTCATCTACCAAAGAAAATCATAAATCCAACAAATCCTTAACACAAAACATCCAAGAAATCTGGGACACCATGAAAAGGCCAAACCTAGGAATAATAGGCAGTGAGGAAGGTGAGGAAGACCAGCTCAAAGGTGTCAAAAACAATCTAAACAAAATCATCGAGGACAACATTCCCAATCTGAAGAAGGACACACTCATGAACGTACAAAGAAGTATACTGAACACCAACTAGGCTGGACCAAAGTAAAAAAAAAACAAAACAAACAAACAAACAAAAAAAAAACAAAACAAAACAAAAAAAAAAACCCTATAAATACAATAAGGAAAACACCTAAAGCACAGAATAAAGAATACTAGGTGCAGCAAAGGAGAAAGGACAGGTAACATAAAGGCAAACCGATCAAAATTACAACTGACTTTTCCATGGAATCCCTCAAGGCCAAAAAGTTCCTGGATAGATGTTCTACAAATACTAAGAGTCCACAGATGCTAGCCCAGGCTACTATACCCAGCAAAACACTCAATCATTATAGATGGAGAAAACAAGATATTTAATGACAAAGACAGATTTTTCCCAATACTTACCTACAAATCCAGCACTACAGAAAGATATGGAAGGAAAACTCCAACCCACGGAAGTTAACTATGCACACAAAATGTAGGCAAAAGATAATCTCCCTATACAAGAAACCATGGGTAATGGAGGTCAAATATATTCACAATACCACTGCCAAAATCAAATCTAAAACAAACAAGCATCACTAATCAATGGCCTTTACTCACCCCCAATATTAATGGTCTTAACTCACCTATAAAAAGACACAGGCTAACTGAATGGATACGAAGAAAGAATGCATCCTTCTGCTACATACAAGAAACACATCTAAGTTTCAAAGATAGACATTACTTCAGGGTAAAAGGTTGGGGAATATCTTCCAATCAAATGTACACAAAAAGCAAGAAGGCATGGCTATCCTAATATCTAACAAGTTAGACTTCAAACCAAAATTAATCAAAAGAGATGAAGATGCTCATTTAGTATTCATTGCAGGAGAAATCCTTCATCACAAAGTCTCAATTCTGAAAATTTATGCCCGAAATACAAAGGAACCCAGAGTAAACCAACTGCCAACATCAAAATGAAAGGAGAGAAGCTTAAGGTGATTACTCTAAAATCACGAGCAAGACAAGGCTGCGCTCTCTCTCAATATCTCTTCAATATTGTACGTGAAATTCTAGCTAAAGCTATAAGACAAGAAAAGGAGATAAAAGGGATCCATATTGGAAAGGAAGAAGTCAAACTATCACTATTTGAAGATGATATGATAGCTTAATATAGTTTAATAAGCAACCCAATAAACTCTACCAAGGAACTCCTATAGCTGATAAATATCTTCAGCAAACTAGCAGGGTACAAGATAAACTCAAAATAATCAGTAGCCCTACTTTTTTGAGACAACAATGATATTGAGAAGGAAATCAGAGAAACATAACACTTTACCATAGCCAGAAACAACATAAAGTATCTTGGAGGAACACTTCCCAAACAAATAAGACTCATATAATAAAAATTTGTGGCTCTAAAGAAAGAAATTAAAGAAGAAACCAGAATATGGAAAGATCTCCCATGCTCTAGAATAGGTAGTATAAATATAGTAAAAATGGCAATCTTGCCAAAAGCAATCTAGAGATTCAATGCAATATCCATTAAGAACCTACCACAATTCATCACTGACCTTGAAGGGATAATAATCAACTTTTTATGGAAAAACAAAAGACCCAGCATAGCCAAAACAGCCCTGTACAATAAAAGAATTTCAAAGGCATCACCATCCCTAACTTTAAGCTCTACTACAGAGCTATACTCGTGAAAACAGCCTGGAATTGCCACCAAAAAAAAAAAAAAAAAAAAAAAAAAAAAAAAACAGGTAGAACATGGATGGATTTCAAAAACCTGTTACAAACCCACATACGTATGAACACCTGATTTTCTACAAAACATATAAAACAATACAATGGGATGAGGAAATCATCTTCAACAAATGGTGCTGGCAAATTTGGATGATGATGTTTAGAAGACTGCAGATAGACCCAAGTCTGTAGTCATACACAAATCTATGGTCCAAATGGATCAAAGACCTCAACATCAATCCAAACACACTGAACCTCTTAGAAGAGAAATTAGGAGGTACCCTTGAACAAATTGTTATAGGAGACCACTTCCTGAACATAACTCCAGGGGCACAGACACTGAGAACAACAAATAATAAATGGGACCTCTTCAAACTTAGAAGGTTCTGTAAGGCAAAGGACACAGTGGAAAGACAAAAATGGCAGGCAACAGACTGTGAAAAGATTTTATGTAAGGCGTAAGGTTTTTCTGCCTGCCACGGGTCTGGTCCTGCCATAACGCCAGCACCAATTAACACACAGAGAATCTATATTTGACATAATGCTATTGGCCTGGTACTAGTTTCTTATCTGCTAGCTCTGTCTTAAGTATTAACCCATTTCTGCTGATCTATGTGTGTTCATGTGGTCTTCTTACTGAGGAGCATACCGGCATTCTGCTTCCTCCAGACTCTTGATGCTGACTCCTCCTTCCAACTTCCTCTTTCCTCCTTGTCTCTTAGTCCCTCCTATCTTCCTTTCCTATTGGCCAACATTTACAGAATGGCATCTCCCATCAATTTTCACCAATAGTACATCAGACAATGGGCTGATCTCCAAAATATACAAACAACTCCAAAAAACTAATCAACTAAACACCAAACAGCCCTATTAAAAAATGGTATAGACCAGCAGAGGAACTAGGATACAAGGTGTATTCTAAGAGATTCATATGAAGTCCCTCACAGAACCAGGAAGGGACAAGTCCCCCAGAGCTCAGGGGAAGTGGGGGGGCAGCGAATGGAGAGAGTAGTAGGAGAAAACGAGGGGGAGGAAAGGAAATCATGTGCGACCAGGAAGATTGAACCTGGTTAGGAATAGAAGACAGGAAAGAGAGACACAGAGAGAGAGAACATAATAGAGGGAGCGAATATTGGTTTGAAGATAAAATTGAACACAAAGAAAGGTCTAGAGAACTACAAGACTCCTCCCAACTAACAATTTGAGCTTCCTTGGAAAGGCTAACATAAATGCCCTTTCCAGAGGGTGAGGGAGACTGAGATCAACAACTAACTTATCCATGGAGCCCTCAATTAATGCCTGTTGGAAACAGGAGCAAATACCCATACATTAAAAACTAAGTCGAAGTAGAACCCAGATGCATGTCGAGAGGACAAGACCAGGTGGCAGAAACACATAGAGACAGCTTACCTGAACAAGGAGCAGCTAACGGGCCACCAGACCGATAGCTGGGAAGCCAGCATGGCCGCCCTGAATATGGGTCTCAGCCAGAAGGACTGAGCAGTCTAAGGAACCTCAGACAGCAGAGCCAGGATGTATCCCTGGGACACAAAAGGACTTTGCGAACACATTCCCCATGGAGGGATAACTGCCTTAATCTAGAGACAGGAGAGAAGCACTAGTCCCTACTTCATATGACCTGTCAGCTCTACATGACCCCAACTGGATGGCATTCCCCTACATATGAAATTGTGGTGGGGGCATGGGAGGGTAGGGTGGTTAGAATGCATGTGAGAAGGCAGCGAGGGTTAAACTGAAGGAAGGAGGGAAGAGGCAGAAAGGGAGGGAGGGAGGGAGGGAGAGAGAACTGGGATTGACATGTAAAATAATAAATTAAATTAAAAAAAATTGCTTTGACTCCAAAATTAAGTTGAAGGACATGTTACTGGGGAAAAGGATTTCTATTATTGTTTCCACAGAAAATGAAAAGATTTGAATTCCTTCCAGACTTATGTGTTTGATCAAGCCAGACCACCTGAAAGAGAATACCAGGTGATCCGACATTCAAAACAGGTGAACAAAGCAGCCTTACAGACTACAGCCAGGATTTCTGAATCTTCTTAGAATCTGCCATGACAGCACCTCTTACCAGCAGGAAGTAGTTTGGAAAGAACGACACCCAAATCCCCAAATATTGTCTATAAATGTTTGTTATTATTTAAATGGACTTGTTTATATGAAATGAAAAAAAAAGAATAGAAGCGTTGATTGAAAAAAAACTTTATAAAATCAAAAAATAAAAATGGGGTACAGAACAGAAGAAATAATTCTAAATAGAGGAAACCAAAATAGCTGAAAAACACTTATGAACATGTTCACCATCTTTAGCTATCAGGGAAATGCAAATCAAAACAACTTTGAGATACCATCTTACTCCTGCCAGGATGGCTAAAATTAAAAACACCAATGACAACTTATACCAAAGAAGATGTGGAGAAAGGGAACATTCCTCCACTGCTGGTGGGAGTGCACACTCGTACAGCCATTTTGGAGATAAGTATGGTGGTTCCTCAGGAAAATGGGAATTAGTTTACCACAGGACCCGGCAATCCCCCCTCTTAGGCATATACCCAAATGGTCCATATCCCGGCAACAATGACATCTGCTCAACTATGTTGATAGCAGTATTATTTGTAATAGCATGAAACTGGAAACAACCTAGATGATCCTCAATTGAAGAATGGATAAGAAGATAGGATAAGTATAAGAAAGATATTGTGACTAGCAAGATTATGTCAGGGTAGGAATATGAGAAAGAAGAGAGACAGAGAGATAGAGAGATAGAGAGAGACAGACTGAGAGTGAGTGAAAGAGAGAGAGGGAGACAGAAAGAGAGAGAGAATAAAAGAGCAAGGCAGTATAGGTTTGAAGAGAAAAGTGAATGTAAAGAACGGTCTAGAGACCTACAAGACTGTTGCCAACTAACAATTTGAGCAACTGTGAAAAGGCTACCATAAATGCACTTCCTGGATAGTGAGATCAACAACTAACTTATTCACCATCATGGAGCCCTCCTATAGTGCTGTTGGAAACAGAAGCAAATACCCAAACCTAAACACTGAGTTTAACTAGAATCCAGATGCAGATGGACAGAACAAGACCAGGTTGTAGAAACACACAGAGACAGCTGACCTGAACAAGGAGCAAATAACAGGCACCCAGACTGATAGCTTGGAATCCAGCATGGTACTGACTCAGTGTTCTCTAAATATGGGTCTCAGCCAGAAGGACTGAGCAGTCTTAGGGACTGCAGACAGTGGAACCAGGATGTATCCTCATGCACAAAAGGTCATTGCAGACACATCCCCCATGGAGGGTACTCCCTTAACCTAGAAACAGGAGGGAAGTCCTAGTCCCTACTTCAAATGACTTGACAGATCTACATGACTACACCAGGATGGCATTGACATACATGTGGAATTGAGTTGGGAGCTGGGAGCAGAGGGTGGTAAGGGTGCATGTGAGGGGAAATAGCGTGTAAATGGGTGGGAGGGAGGGAGGGAGAGGGAAATGGGATCGACATGTGAAATAAAAAATAAATAAGTAAATTAAAAAATAAAATAAAATATATACCACCAGGCCAGAATCTTACAGGCTGCTGGTAATACAGAACACCAGTGTAAACAGCACCAGGCTCCTCCTGGTACAGAAGTCCTAAGCCATGCTCATTCTGGATACATGCTGGGTTGCTGAAGGCCCAGGTATATTGGGCCACGTGGTGGGCAGTCAGAGAGGAGAGGAGTTCTGAATCCCTAGGGGCTAAGGACAGAACCAGCCCCTCACCCAGCCCTCCTCTCCTCAGGTGGCTGTGACTGTGACCTAAGGGAAAGGGGTGAGGGTGAGAGTGGGGAGGAGGAGGATGAGGGGTGTTGGGGAGAACAACTTTGGTAAAGATTTTTGTGTCAACTAAAAAAATAAAAATAACAAAATATATGGTAATTACAAGTGATGGCGATGTACAGACCTGTTACAATCAGTCTGAAGCAAAGAAGACAAAATAAGATAACAGTGGTCTAGTAGACAGGTCATGTGGTCTGCAGATTTATAGGTCAATGCAATTCATCAAAGCAGAACAGAGAACATCAGAAGGAACTTCAGGTGTTACGAGTATGATTCCATTACTCTGGGCAACAAAAGGTAGAACAGGAAAAAGGATTGTCAAGATCCAGAAGAGTGGAAATGATATAAAAATAAAATTATAATACTGAAAGATAATGTAAAAGAAGATGTGGTGTAACCCACAAAATCCATAAAAGGAGCCAACAGTTAAGAGAGCAGAGGGTGCAGAGAGGCTCGGGGAAAGCACCAATGTAAGAAGGTAGAGTCAGGAATTAAATAAATAAATAAGATTTCACTTCAGGCATGCATATCTGGGTAAGAGTCACTGATAAGAAAAAAGAAAAAGAGAAAAGGAGAGACATTTCTACGCTAGGGATGTCTGAGAAAATCGAAAGAGACTAAAGGTAATGTAAAAAGTTATGGAGGTTCAAAGAAAAGTCTTCAAATGTCAATAAAGATGTAAACTGTTTGCTGTGGGCTCTCATATCTACAAATACAAACTTAAGATTAGTAATATGAGTTAAAAATTTTGACCATACCAGGTTAATGGTTTAAAAGTTCTGTTTATTTCTCTCAAGAAAAATATATGTACTTGCTAAAAATTTCTATCAGTGTTTCCTGTTAGAAACCTGTTTATTGCAAGAATAGAGCTAAAACAAAAATGGTTTAAACATTGTTGCTGTCTAATGATAACAGCCCCCAGCTCAAAATTTACCTCTGAGCACTGGTCATTAAATTCAGATTATCAGAAAATCAGATGTCCTTTTAATGTAGATGACATTATTTCTGTTTTATGTCGAAAGCTGTTAAATTTGAAACTAGTTAAAAAGTTACAATTATAAACACTGGAAATTAACATAAACTTAACAGGCACCAAGGTGACAATGGGTTTAAAGACATAAAGGGTGCTAAAATTATTTGATATTATAAGAAGCCATTACAGGATGTTTAATTGGTTTATAAAACAGTTTTTAAATGTTTAAATTCAGAAGGTTGCATTATATTTGTGCTTTATTGCATTGTTAATATTTGTACTTAAATTAAAGGGCTAAAATTTAAGATCATAGCCTTACACTGTGTATACTAACCAAAAGTTGAGAAGCTCATTTTTTTTTTTTATGATACAGAGGGCAATCCATCCTTGTTTTTGCTAAATTTGGTAAGCATAAGTTAGTTAGATAAACTGAATCACATAGCTGTTTTATGTTTCCCTAAAAGGAGTTTCAAATTAAAATCAGTATTTTTAAAGCTAAAACAGACAATGCAAATTTCTAGTTTTATAAAATCTGGTAACTATTATAAAATGTTAAGAAACACAAGTTACCAGCCATCCTTATAGATTAACTTTTGGTTATAGTCAAACTAAGTAGTAATGATCAATAACAGGAATAAACCTCACTCTGTCTCCTATACATATTCTAAAAGTATAAGCTTAAATCAAGTAACTGAAAACCAAGTTGTCTATTAAGATCTACCTAGAAAGACTTCTAATACTACAGAGATCTGTAGGATAAGATATTTAAATATTAACTAAAAAGCTGTAATAATTTCAGACAAAGAATCACAGAATCTAACAATGACCAAATGTCTCTAAAGAACATTGTGGGGCAGCATGGATTGTGATGACACTGACCAGGGAGCAAGATGCTGAAACACAATGCCTGCAGCCTGATAGGACCCAGCTCGGACTGTGTAGAGGCTGCAGGGTACTGGAAAATTGTCTGCACCTTTGCCTAGACAAAATAAGTTCAGACTTTTCCAATTCCAGGTTCCACAGGGGAAAAAAACTCTCACATTATGTACTTGGTGAAAAATTTCTCCCCTCAATGCCATAGAAAATTGGTTATGGCTAAGACTATAAGGAATGGTCCCTGTGGTTTTTTCTAATAGATTCAAAAGTAACATATAGTTTATCCTTCTCAGATCTCTAATTCTATTGATGGCTTGGCTAACCAAAACTTTGTGAGCTTGGCAGTAAAGGCAGCCTTGATAAGGCTCCAAAATGATGATTTAAAAATATAAAGATATATGTGTCTTTTTTGAACATTTATTTATTAATTATGCATACAGTGTTCTGCCTGCATACATGTCTGCACACCCAAAGAGGATACCACATCACATTATAAATGTTTGTGAGCCACAATGTAGTTGCTGGGGATTGAACTCAGGACTTCTGGAAGAGCAGCCAGTACTCTTAACCTCTGCCACATCTCTCTAGCCCAAGACATATACTTCTTAAAGATATAAAAATTTAATTTACAATATAAAAATTCAGAGCTTAACATTAATCAAGTTCTGATAAGCTAATAGAGCAGGGACTCCCAGCTGTTTAGTCACAAACTCAAAGTTTTATGATTTATATTAGGTGTCATCAAAGTGTAAATATGAAGGGTGTTTCATTAGGCCAAAGGCACCACTGACCAATCTATAAATGGATCGCTCTTGACAGAAGATAAAGCTTCTAATCCAAATCTGTAAATTTTGCTAGAACTCAAAGGCATAAGTTCATTCCTGCTGTTTTATAGATACCCAAAACCTACTTTTTCTACAAATTGGATTTCCGCACAGATTGGTGATGATAATATATCTAAAACTTTTATGTCCTTTTATATAACACAGTTCATATAGGCTTCAGAGGATCAAATGTCATAAAGCTTTTATCCACTTCTTACATGTCAAAAGGACTGCAGATAAATACAGCCATCCTGAGGATGGAATTTTCTCCATGGTCTTGCTGTCTTTCTTGATCACCAAAGGTAAAGAACTAAGAGTTCCAATTAAATATATACATTTTAACCATTGTTCCCAGTTTAAACATGTCTCAGACGATTTGTGCTTCTGGCAGATGAGCATCAGTTGGTGACTACAGCCTGCTCCTCTCTAGTGCTCTCCCTACTTACTGTGAACTAGCCCAGCCAAGGTGAATCTTCAACAGTGTCTACAAACTGATGCCTCTGATAAATGGTCCATTTCCTGAATCCCACTTCCTTTTGTTGGAATTGTCTAGCATTTTAGCCTACTTGCAGCTAAGAAAACTCTGCAAAAGCAAGCAGGAAGTAATACAGGTATGTTGCTGGCACAACAGTGTTTTGATTTTCAAATAGCTGTCACCTGGAGTTCTATAGCCTATAAAGCCTCCTTGAGCAGCTTGTTACTATTATGCCTACTGGTTTCCTCAACTTCCAAGGAAGTGACTCCTGGCTGCAAAAGCAAATGGTTTTTACTGGTAAAAATCAAACCAGATGGGACCTCACTCTGTCAGAAATGTAAGGTAGTGGATTAAAATTGGGAGGGGTTTATAACAGGGTAAACAGAAAGGGAAACTTGAGACCACTAATCTCAGTTCACAAGGTTTTCAAGATACAAGCAGTTCATAGAGGGCAAATTTATTTACAAGGTCAACATGGAACTAAGTTAATATTATCCATCATTTGTGTAGGCAAGATTGATGAGCTCACCTGAAAGGTTGGTGTTTTTTCTTTGTTTTTACTTCTTCTCCTGAGGATGTGGGTTCTGTACTCTGTAGTCAGGGATTTATCTATTGGCAGAAATTCTTGTTCTCATTATTTTTTCCTTCCTGCAATAAGCCCTAATTTTATAACATTTAGTTATTAATTTTTCCATCACATTTCCTCTTTGCAACAAACATTAGAGGCCCATTTTTTTGGCCTCCAATAGGTAAAAGACTTCTGGTGTTTTTTTGGTGTAAAGGTTACTCACATTGCCTCCTATGTAAAGGGGTTTACTTTTGTTTACTTTTGATATAGCATCTCAATCAGGGAAAAGGTGAAATGTATTCTTTTCCTGTACTACTTCCTGCTTACCTTTGCAGTGTTTTCTTGGGCATGAGATGGCTAAAATGCTATATAAAACCAATAAAAAAAAGTATTAAAAGGAGGGGGCTTCAGGAAATTGCACATTTATCAGAGGCATTAGTTTATAGACCCTGTTGAAGATTCACATTGGCTGTGCTGGTTCACAGTAAGTCCAGAGCAGTATGTAGGAGCAGAATGTAGTCAGTAACTGATGCTCATCTGCCAGAAGCACAAATCTGCTGAGACATGGTTAAATTTGGAACAGAAGTTTGAGATATATTATCATCACCACTGTGTTCTGAAATCTATACTGTAGAAAAAGTAGATATTGGGTATCTCTAAAACAGCAGGAATGTACTTATGCCTTTGATTCCTAGCAAAAACTACAGATTTGGTTTACAAAATTGTACATTTATCTTCTGTCAAGAGAGATCGATGTATAGACTAGTCAGTGCTGCCTTAGGCCTGAGGAAATATCCTTCATATTTTCACTTCGATGACACCTAACATAAATCATAAAACAGTGAGTTTGTGAATAAACAGCTGGGAGTCCCTACTAGATTAGCTTATCAGAACTTGATTAAAAGTTAAGCTATGAATTTTTATATCGTAAATTAATTTTATATATTTTAAGACGTATATTTCTTGGGCTAGAGAGATGGCTCATTTGTTAAGAGTACTGGCTGATCTTCTAGAAGTCCAGAGTTCAATCAACAGCAACTACATTGTGGCTCACAAACTTCAGTAATGAGATCTGACTACCTCTTCTTGCCTGCATACACATGAAGGCAGAACACTGTATGCAAAATTAATAAATAAATGTTCAAAAATGACTTTTATGATTTTAGATCCTTATTTAGAGCCATATTAATGCTGCCTAATACTGCCAAGTTGACAAAGTTATGGTTAGCCCAGCCATCAAAACTATCAGATGTGAGAAGGATATAGTTAATTAACTGTTCAATCTATTAAAAAAAATGACAGGGACCATTCCTTATATTCCTAGCCATAAACAATTGTGTATGGGATTGAGGGCAGAAGTTCTTCACCAACTACATAATGTGAGAAGATTTTGTTTGTTTGTTTGTATTTTCTCTGTGGAAGAGAGACATGGAGAAGACTGACCTGTTGTCTAGGCAAAGATGGTGCAAATAATTTTTCAGCATCTACAAAGACAAAGCTGGGTCCATTGTATTTGAACATCTTGCTCCTTGGTCAGTGTCATAACAATCTGGCCCTGGCCCTGGCCCTGGCCCTGAATTCATAATTCAATGAATAAACATTAAGCAAGTGGATAGTGTTTTATACGTGAAGCCTACGAGATTGCTCAATCCTGAAGTGTCATGTACAAAAAAATGATAGAATAAAGAGATAATTTCTCATAATTCACCTCTAGAGAGATAGCAAAACGATATCATCATTGATTTAAATAAATAAATAAATAATGAAATCACAAGAGACAACACCATCAAGTTGGATCCAGACTCCACTGTTCCTGGAGTAGAAAAAGACAGATTTTATAAATGAAATAATCTGTTAGATCGTCTGTCACACTTGAGTCACACCAGGTGGCACCAATCTTCAAGGTTCACAGATTATATGATGAAACAATTTAATAATTACATCTTTAAATACATAAGTTGTTGAACTTTTTTGTATCATCAAATCCTGGGCTGACTTTCCAGATATGAAAATTTATGCTGCCATCACGGTTTTTTAAAATTCCATTAGTTAATCGTCAGATAATCAAACTGTTTGCCTGAAGAATACTGTTGGCATGATATCTTCACCAGTGCCTGAATCTCTGTTTTAGTGGGGCAAGACATGAGATAATGGGCCCATTCCTGCCAAAGCAGTAGTAGCCAAAATATTGATATCAGCTGAAATGTTGGCTGCAGCAGGGGCATCACCAGCATTGCAGAGAGAGAGATGGTCTTCCGTGTTGTAAGTTGTCATCTTTTTGCCAGTTGCGGGAATGGTGCTGACCTCTTTGTGCCACTACTTTTCATCGTAGATCACAAACGATGTGAAGATGTGGAGTGAGAGCAGCTAGTCAAAACCCAGACCATCATACTGGCCATGGTAAGGTCCTTGTACTTCTCGGAGGGCACCATGCAATATCCTGGACTAAATCATCTAGCATCCCTAGTACTCTGGGAGATGCATAGATCGTTCAGAAAATGTTCTGCTCATGTCTACAACTTTCCTATCCTTGTCTGTGACAGATATTTGCACCCTAATCGTAGTCGGTGATGGCATTGTCTGTCGCTTAAATAATATAAAGAATAAAATAAGTCAGTAATACCTAAC
The DNA here is from genome assembly GCF_943737965.1 of Phodopus roborovskii. Taxonomy (NCBI): domain Eukaryota; kingdom Metazoa; phylum Chordata; class Mammalia; order Rodentia; family Cricetidae; genus Phodopus; species Phodopus roborovskii. The sequence continues at coordinate 64,325 of NW_026125860.1, read as the reverse complement.
TGTCACAATAAAGAGGAGATGTAGGATTTAGCTGTCAGGGAATCATGGCTAGATTCCAGTCGTGAAGAATGTCATCCTCATCAATTGATGCAATGTATCTTATAATGAGGACATCCTTGTGCCACTACTTCTGTTCCTAGATCACAACCGATGTGAATATGAGGAGGAAGAGCAGGGAGTCAACACCCAGACCACCAAGCTAGGCTTGGTGAAGATTTTGTACTTTTCGTGGGGCACCGTGCAATCTTCTGGACCCAATCATCCAGCATTCCTAGTACACTGGGAAATGCATAGATCATTCAGAAAATGCTCTGCCTATGTCTAAAACTTTCCTAACCTGTCCCTGACAGATATTTGCACCCTAATCATAGTCAGTGATGGCATTGTCTGTCGTTCAATTAATTTAAAGAATTACATAAGTCAGTAATAGCTAACTGTCACAATAAAGAGGTGATGTAGCATTTAACTGGCAGAGAATCTTGGCCACACTCCAGTCGTGAGGGATTTCATCATCATCAATTGAAAAAATGAATCATAAAATGTGATTATATTGCAAATTAACGCCACAAGAGGGAGCTTTACAGGTCTATTCATAGAATGGAGGATTTTTGGTTTACATAAATTTACAAATATTTACATTAACTTGGGTTTTAACACGTAAATTTAAATACTTTAATTATGTAATTAGATGATCTGTGGCACCAAATTCCAGGTGTCATGGATGATATAATCATTGTTTTATATAATTAAATAATCAAATAATGAGTTCATGTAACATCATCCACTTCCCTAATGTGGCTCCAAACCAGACTCATGAACGATGCTATCATGATTAATTTAAATATTTTAACTACATAATTGATATTTAGATGGTCTATAATAATTGCCTCCCACATCTTGGAACCACAATCCACTGATCATGGATTATCTAATGTTCTATTTTAATAATCAAATAACAACATAATCAGACAATCAAATGGTCTGCCATACTCGACACAGTTGACTCTCACTTCACTCCAACATGATTGTAGGAAACTCACATGTTCATCCCTTATTTAATCACAGAGTTGAGTAGAAAATGTTTAAATGCTGAACTGTCATTGTGTATGCATGGTTTTTAGCAGATATCACATATTTAATGTTGGACGGCTATCTCAAGAGAGATGGACTGCAATGAAATATTCCCTAAATCTACTCTAACAAATGGATTATCACCTTCCTGAAGGAAGTTAACAATGGAAAACTCATCTTTTGATGAATGATTGTGAGTCTTCTTATCCTATGTTCCGTAGTTTTTCTTGTTAGGAGAGAGAGCATCCATAAACAGAAGCCTTTGAACTGTTTCTCCACATATTATGTTCTCCAATCATTAGGTAATCTCAAATTTGGTAACCAGTAAATGCTGTAGGCAATCTTCCAGAGATTTGGCTATGCCTTGATTAGGTGAATCAAATGCTGTCATGGACATTGATGAGTATTTTAAAACTGTTTTCTATGCTTCAATTTTCTAATTTCTAGAATGGAAACAATACAACGAATGGCTCTACCATAATCATTTCCTCTGGAATACTACTCTGTTGGGGGGACAAAATGGAATCTTGAAATTCTCAGGCAAGTGGATGGAACTTGAAGAAACCATCCTGAAAGAAGTAACACAGGCACAAAAAGAAGGACATGCTATGTACTTGCTCCCATATGGATTTTAGACATAGAGCAAAGGATCACCAGCTTATAATTAACAACACCAGAGAAACTGATACACAAGGAAGATCTAAGAGATTCATATAAGGTCCCTCAATGGAGGTGAAAACAAAAAATTCTCCAGAGCACAATGGGATTGGGTAGCCCTTAGTGGGGTGGGAACTAGGAGAAATAGAAGGGGAGGAGGGGAAACCATGTGGGATTAGGAAGACTGAGTCAGCAGAGGAATAGAAGAGAGAAAAGAAAGAGAAAGATAGAGATAATAAAAGGGGGAGCCATTATAGGATTGAAGAGAAAACTGAACCTAAAGAAAAGTCCAAATACCTACGAGAATGACCCCAGTTAAAAATTTGTAGCAAAGGCTACCATAAATGCCCTTCCCTGATAATGAGATCAACAACTAATTTATCCAACACCATGGAGCCCTCATCTAGTACCTGATGGAAGCATAAGCAATCACCCACAACTAAACACTGAGCCAACTCGAATCAAGATGCAGGCAGGGAGGACAAGGCCAGGCTGCAGAAACACATAGGGACCGTTTACCGCAACTGTCTATGTGGGAATCTATGGAGATTCCCACATGGGCGTCATCAGTCTACTTGCTATTATCTTTTTCATACTTTGATGTGTTAAACCCTGTGGGGATATCCACCTCTAGACTGGATTTCTGTTTAATACTATAAATTCATTTGTGTTTTCCATACTTTAACTTTACTTATCTTTAAGAAAATGTCTTTTGAAGGGCATGTGTGTGGTATGTGTGTATGTATATGGAGGTAACAGCAAGCGCTTCCAGAAACCAGAAATGAATGTCAGATATCCGGAAAGAGGTCCACGTGTTTCTGCCCGCTAAGATCAAACACTGGTCCCCAGAGAAGTTATGAAGCACCCTCATTCGCTGAGTCATCCATCATTCCAAGAGTTTATCTCGGACTTTATGATGAGATTACATGAAGCTGAGGTATAAAAATCCCAAGAGTATGGCATGTTAGGTTAGCATCTGCCTGAAAGTTCTAAGACGCAGAAGGTGTAGAGACAAAGAGACACAAGAGTATGCAAACACAGTGAGCACAGTGCACAAGTCTGGGATTGTCAAGGGAAAACCTTAGTAAATTAAAAGTGTGCAACACACTCTCTCATGCAAAAGCATTTTTTATTGAGCTTATTGGAAACTGTAACGTTAAGGATGGTGGGCGAGGCAAGTAATATCCAGCTTAAATGCCTCTCATAAACACAGAAAGACAGACCTCAGTTGAAAAAGGAGAGGACCGTGCTCTCAACAACAGTTCATTCTACTGTCAATGTTACTCTTCAAAAAGGAAATATATGTGCACATATTACAAATCTTTATGTAAGTCAGGCAAAGAAAAGGTGGAGGCAGAGACATGGAACACATTTCATCCAGTCCATGGTACTCTTTGTACTATGCTCTGTCTTTATCCCCTCCCCTGTGTATCTGAACTCTCACACACTGACTGTGGTGGGGTCAGTACACAGTGTTCTCAAATCCCTTTTCCTATCTGAGGTTGGGTCTTCACCGTTGGCCCTGAGCAGATGAGCAGGCCCTGATTGTCCATGTCAAAGCTTCTCTCTCTCTCCTCTGATTCCTTGGTATGACATTGTCTCCAAGTATATCCAAAACACCTTGAATAGACAAGCTCTGTGTCTCTCTAAAGAGTCACTGGAGTCCTTGATTTCCTTTCTCAGGCCAGCAGTAATCTCTCATCCTTTATTCCCAACATGAACATAGGGAGGCCTCTTGGTGATAGACACAGAATCGCCTGCAATCTAGACACTTCTTACTCACATAGTAGACCTCCTTTGGCTGTCTTATTGCTCTAAGAGTTTCCAAGAGCTGAGAACAACATTGGACAAATCTGTCTGGCAGGACATCACCAAAGTCATCATACACTTCACCAGGGGCAGGATACATCTCCAAGGTGAGCTGTGTCAGGTGGGCAGTGTGCTGAAGCAGCTTCTTAAGGCTGGTCAAAGACAGGAAGTTCTTCATCAAATTCACCTCCACCAGCTGGGAACACTGGCTCAGGGCAGGGAGGATGACATCCATTTGGAAGTCCATGAGCATACAACCCTTCAATTTTAATGTCTGCAGGGTAGCTGTCAATCTCTCTAGCAGTCTTCCCAGAAGTGGATGACTTAAATTTAAAAAGGTGACACCACTCAGGTCCAGATGTGTGAGCCGATGGACGCTTGGGCACTGGGACAGGTAACTCATGTCTGATTCTGATAGTGAGTAGCGAGTGATTGCTAGGGTCTCTAAGGGACTCTCCAAGTTCCTACAGAAAGACAAGGCAGATTATCTCAGTAAGTTTAATAGTGGTAGACAAAGGGCACCAACTTCAAGTGAGCAGAGGTTAGTGTGTCCTAATGTCGTTCTGAGATCTTGGTGGAGGTCAATTCCAGAATACTCTCAGATGGAGAAGTAATAGCACAGGCAAAATTATGTGACTGCTTAGGTCCCCAACCCTGGTTCCCCTGCGCTGTCAAACTCAAAGCCTCATCAGATGACAAATGGGGCCAGCAGGAAGCCAAGAAAGAAGACCTGGTGGCAACTCAGAGCCTTCTCTGTGTGTGCTAACATTGGTCCTCATGAGTCCCACCTCCTAGCACAGCCTCTGTACCACTGAGAGGTCTTCCCTTTGACCCACCCTAATCACTTCACTCTCAGTAATTTTCCATTGACTTAGACACTACCTGTGCTCAGAGAGCCCCTGTCCCTTGGAAAATCAGAGAGCGATGTAAACTGTGCATACAGTTCTGAGGACAGTGCTGACATGGGGCAACATGTGACTTAAAACACCCTCCCCTCTGTAGGTCAGGTTTCAAAGACCGTTACTCGGTGATGGTGGGAAGAATAGCAGAAAGACTACTAGAGCAATCATTCAGAGGTCATATCCGTGTGTAGTCACCAGTGGCTGGCAAGCCCCAGGTGTACACTGATGTTTCATGTAACACGGAAAGGCTCTTCTCTGGCCTGTGAAACAAGCTCTCTATCCTTCCTTATCTGAGCACTTGGTCCAGTCTTGCATTCAGGAGGAAGACACGATTCAAACAGAGATGCTGGAGCTTGTTGAGTTGGGAGAACTGAGAAACGATCTGTCGAAAACACCGTCGTTTCATCTCTTGGTTCCACAACCAACGCAAGGGTGTGAAGACTTCATGAAGAAGGAGTTTCTGAAGGTTTTTCATCTGGCCCAGGCCAGGGGCAAACTTTGCAAGGGTCCTCAGGTCCCAGCGAGCATTCACTTCCAGTTCCCGTATACTGCATGGCGCAAATACCCCCAGCAGCTCTAGGGGGTTATTGACAGGGCGGGCCCCAAACTCCAGCTTTTCACAGATCACCTGCAGCACATCTTTTCTCTGCTGGGCCCAGCAGTGGAAACATTCCAGGTATTCACAGAGATGTCTGGAATGGAGGGAAAGGTTCATCATCACAGTCACAACCTCTTTTCCCTGTCTTTCGGGATGGTGCACCACTGGTTGGGTCTCTACGACGACATCTGGAGAGCAGACACCATCCTCTGTTCCAGCCCACACGTTCCAGAAGTTATGATGGGCATCCCGAAAATCAAGCACCTCTAATTTGCAATTCCTGTTGGTCAAACAAGAAGGGGATTCAAATGGCAGGACTGCCAATGTATAATCGGCTTTCACCTCACACATCCACTTCCCTTGAATGCATCCTGGAAACCAAGACTCAAAAGTTTCCTTTCTAGGGCCTGGCTACAGAGGCCGAGGTAGACTCATTGTGTGTTGACTACATCTCTTAGCAGTGCGCTCCATGCACCACTGTCTCTTTTCATTTATTCACTTCTCCAAGACAGCTCTGATTCAACTCGACCCACATTCTGAACTCTGTAGTCACGTCTCTCCATCCACACTCTTCCCCTCCATGTCACACTTTCTGACTCACCTAGGTCGATCCTTCTGCTGAATCAGCAAATCTAGGCCAGCCAGCACAGCCTTCAAGATCTCCAGGTCAGGAAACTTCATCAGGGCTCCCAAGGGAAGGCATCTGAAAGGCCAGGCTGCCACCATAGCACTTAGGATCTTGGTTTGTTTCCCCTTAAAGGCATCTTTGAATAGCGGTGGGAAGAGCTCCATGGGTAGTTTATTCAGAGCAGAGATAGCCAAGGCTTCATTTTTGAGCAGACTACTTCTTGCCAGCATCTGGAGTGTCAATGGCGAACTCATCTTGACCTTCACACAGACAGGTGCTACGGGAATATTCAGAGGAATTAATCCTTTCAGACAAGTCACTTTCAGCAGGACTCTCTGCCCCTTCATGGCGTAAACCCTGCCGGGCTTTGGTCACTAGTCTAGAAAAGTTGGAAAACCCATATTTCCTATTACACACTGTCTGACTTCTCATAGGCATAGGTCCCTCAAAGGCCTCATGCTCATGGACATGAGCCACCATGGCAACAAATCTCCCCGTTATTCTGCTAATCAAAAACACTGCTTCCCAGAATACTACAACCCTGGGCAATGAGAGAGTGGAAAAGTAAACAAGAGCTAGACTCTTTTGTGGGAAAATATCTTCAAATGTCTTTCTTGATCCATAAGATCAAAGTTACAAATCCCACAGCCAAGTTTACTTTGCATTCAATCAGTGGGGGTTGTTGGGAGAATATGTGAAATGGAGACAGTCACTGTCATTTCTAATATTTTATACCTGCAGCCAAGATTAGCCCCAGACCACTCTTTAGGAGTTTGAGTACTGACAATTTGTCAACTTGATGCTTCGCTGAGATTCATGGCCATCTGTGGGCTTCTACAGAATTTTCTTCATCTTCAGTTAACAAGTCCATAATCACATTGAATTAAATCCTTTTAAGCCAGATTGGAGTTGTTGGTCGGTACTTGCTCAGTGTGTCTTAACCCCTGAATATCGCAACCTCATCATTCTCTTAAAGGGCACAGCAGATTAGCACCTGTGCTCCATGCACCACTGTCTCTTTTCATTTATTCACTTCTCCAAGACAGCTCTGATTCAACTCGACCCACATTCTGAACTCTGTAGTCACTTCTCTCCATCCACACTCTTCCCCTCCATGTCACACTTTCTGACTCACCTAGGTCGACCCTTCTGCTGAATCAGCAAATCTCATAATACTCTCATAACACTAAGCTGCATGTGGGGTTCTAGGCTAACCAGGGCTAAATGAGATTTTCAGCTTCAAATAGCAAAACCAAACATAATAACAAATCCAAGGTTACTAAGATGGCCCGAGGGACTGGAGATCCTTGGTAAGGTAATATGTCCTGAAGGGCTTGAATGGCTAACCTGATCAGCACACACATAAGAGGTGTTCCAATCCCAGCAGTTGTGTTAGTGACTTGAGGATCCAAACAACTCTGTTTAACCTGGCCAGGATAACCCTTATATGCCCATATCCTCTTACACCTTCCATTCAAATCGCCACCATCAGCCATATTCTGCCATCTGATTGGATAATTGAGCATATCCCCACCCAATCATACTTGAGCTTTCACAGCTGTGGCTAGAGAGAATCAGATGTGGGAAAGGTGTGTGGGGGGGAGACCAGATTGTACCAAAGACTTAGGTTAACTCTAACACTAGTCCATGCACAGGCATTGGTTTCTCACACATTTAGTCCCGGCACTTGGGGCACAGAGGCAGGCAGATCTCTGTGAGTTCAAGAGAAGCCTGTTCTACAGATTGAATTGCAGTACAGACTGCAATGCAATACACAGAAACCGTGTCTTGAAAAATAACAAAACAAAACTAACAAGCAAACAAAACTTCTCCCCCAATTTTCAATTCTGGGATTTACTCTCATGATGACATGTAGACAGTTGTAAGATTTCCATATTCATTGGATCAATGAAGCTCAGCCCTATCTAAACTCTTTTTTCATTCTGAGCTGACATGGAAATCTCATTAATCCTCCTACCTGAGCTTAGTGCTATAGCTTGTATGTGACCAGTTTGATTGGATCTCCCATCAGGAAACAGATTGAACTGAGTCTATGGTAACAGTAAAAACCCATTCTCCAAGTCATCTCAAACTCTAAGCATCTGTCTCTGTATTGTTAAATAATTAGTTTTATAGTCTTTAATCAGATTTCCATTTTATGTAACCATTGCCATGACCACTGGAATCTAACCAGGGCTTCAGTAACCTTCCAATCTTAGTGGAAGAATAACGAAGACATGTTCGTGTTAATTACGTCTACTTTCAGGACAGAGATTGAACTGAGTTTGATCGTGTTGAAAATTACAAAATCAATTGTATTTTTTTGAGACAGTGTTTGTCAGTGGTCACACCCTACATTCCTGGTACTAGCTCTAAGACCGTGCTATGCTACCCGACAACTCACAGAGATCTGACTTCCTCTAACTCCCATGTGCTGCCAATAATGTTGAGTGCAGCAAGATACATAGCAGATCCAGAGAAAGCCAAGCCACTACCTCTTACCTTTATGTCAGGAAGAAAGCGCTATTCCTGTCTCCACAAACTCTCACCAAGTTTCAGACACCTTCCTCTCCTTGGAGGGGCTGGAGAATTCTGAGACTGACTCCTCAATCCCCTGCTTCTACCTTTTATACCTCTCTAGGGCTGGGAATAAATGTGTGAACTCTGTGAGCTCCAGACAATATTCAGGTCATACCTTGAAAACCTGTACTCCACAAAACTTGAGAATGCAAAGGAAATGAACAAATTTCTTGAAAATTATCACCAAAATAAAATCAATAACAGACAAACAACTTAAATAGACCTATAAACCCCTAACGAAGTAGAAGCAGTCATCAAAAACCTTCCAACACACACACACACACACACACACACACACACACACAGAGAGAGAGAGAGAGACAGACAGACAGACATACAGACAGACAGACAGACACACAAAAAAGACCAGGGCCAGATGGCTTCAGTCCAGAATTCAACTGGAAAATCAAGGAAGATCTAAATTTCGTACTCCCCAAATTGTTCCACATAATAGAAACAGAAAGTTCATTGCCAAACACTTTTTTTTGGAGGCCACAATCACCTTGGTATTCAGGCCACACAAAGACACAACTAGGAATAAAAACTACAGACCAATATCCCTAATGAATATTGATGCAAAAATACAAAATAAAATACTGGCAAATCGAATCCAAGCATACATCACAGAAATCACCCACCATGACCAAGTAGGCTTCATCACTGGTATGCAGGGGTTGTTTAACATTCTAAAATCTATCAAGGTGATCCACCTTACAAAAAAACTGAAAAAGATAACCACCCGATAATCTCCTTAGATTCTGAAAAAGCCTTCAGCAAAAATCAACACCCTTTCACGAAAAAGGCCTTGGAGCGATCAGGGGTAACAGGAACATATCTAAACATAAAAAGAGCACTATTCATAGACTAACAGACAATATCAAATTGAATGGAGGGAAGTTTAAGGGGATTTCTCTAAAATCAAGAACAAGACAAGGCTGTCATCTCATTCCATATCTCCAATATTGTACTTGAAGTACTAGCTAAAGCAATAAGAAAACAAAGGTAGATCATGGAGACACAAAATGGAAATGAAGAAATCAAACTTTCTCTATTTGCAGATGATATGATAGTTTACAAAATTGAACCCCCACCCCCAAAAAAAAAAACAAAAACAAAAAACAAAAAAACAAAAAACAAACAAACAAAAAAAAAAAACATCTTCTACCAGGGAACACCTGAGGCTTACAAACACCTCCAGCAAACTAGCAGGATACAAGATATTCTCAAAAAAGATGAGTAATCCTACTTTATTCAGACAACAAAGGGGCTGAGAAAGAGATCTGAGAAACATCATCATTTACAATAGCCACATACAACATAGAATACCTTGGGGTAATGCTTACCAAATAAGCAAATGACCTAATAATAAGAACTTTGTGGCTTTAAAGAAAGAAATTCAAGAAGATAGCAGAAAATGGAAAGATCTCCCATGCTCTTTGATAGGTAGGATGAACATAGTAAAAATGTCAATCTTGTCGAAATCAATCCATAGATACTGTGCCATGCCCATTAAAATCCCAGCACAATTCTTCACGAACCTTGAAAGGATAATAATAATGGACTTTATATTGGAAAACAAGAGAACCAGGATAGCCAAAATATCCTGTACAATAAAGGAAGTTCAGAGGTCATCACCATTCCCAACTTTAAGCTCTACTAAAGAGCAATCCTCCTGAAAAGGGCCTGGTATTGCCAGGAAATAGAGCAGTAGACCAATGGAATTGAATAGAAAACATGATAATAACGCACACACCTTCGAACACCTGATTTTTGACAAAACGGTTAAAACTATACAATGGTAGGAGTAAATCATCTTCAACAAATGATGCTGGCATAACTGGATGATGGAGTGTAGAACTGCAGATAGAACCATGTCTATCGCCATGCACAAACCTCAAGTCAAACGGATCAAACACATCGTGATAAATCCTGCCACACTGAACCTCTTAGAAGAGAAAGTGGGGAGGTACCCTTGAACAAATTGGTATAGAAGACCCCTTCCAAAACTTAATTCCAGACACTGAGATTGACAATTAGTAAATGGGACCTCCTCAAACTTAGAAGCTTCTATAAAGCAAAGGACACAGTTGACAAGACCAAATGGCAGCCCACAGACTGGGAAGAGTTTTTCACCACTCCTACATCTGACACAGGGCTGATCTCCAAAATATACAAAAAAAAAAAAAAAATTTTTAAATAAATAAATAAATAAATAAAGCAAGAAATTAGCCATCAAAACACCAAATAACCCTATTAAGAAACAGGGTACAGAAATGAAAAGTATTCTCAATGGAGGAATTCAAAATGGCCGAAAGACACGAAATGAAGTGATCAACATCCTTAACTATCAGGGAAATGCAAATCAAAAGAACTTTGAGATACCATCTTACTCCTGCCAGAATGGCTAAAATTCGGAACACCAATGACATCTTATGCTGGAGAGGATGTGGAGAAAGGAGAACACTCCTTCTCTGCTGCTGAGAGTGCAAACTTACACAGCCAATTTGGAGGTCAGTGTGGCGGTTCCTCAGGAAATTGGGAATCAGTCTACCACAGGAACCGCTGATCCCTCTCTTAGTCATATACCCAAAGGATGCACATCCATGCAAAAAAAGACATGTGCTCAACTGTGTTCGTGGAGCATTATTTGTAACAGCAAGAACGTGGATGCAACCTAGATGCCCCTCAACTGAAGAATGGATAAAGAAGATATGATGGCACATCTACACAATGGAATACTACTCTGTGGGGGGGAAGAAAAAACAATGGAACCTTGAAATTCTCAGGCAAGAGGATGGAACTTGAAGAAACCAACCTGAAAGAAGTAACACAGTCACAAAAAGAAGGACATGCTATGTACTTGCTCACATATGTATTTTAGACATAGAGCAAAGGATCACCAGGATATAGTTGACAACACCAGAGAAACTGATACACAAGGAAGATCTAAGATATTCATATAAGGTCCCTCAATGAAGGTGGAAACAAAAAATTCTAGAGAGCACAAGGGGATTGGGGAGCCATTAGTGTTGTGGGGACTAGGAGAAATAGAAGGGGAGGAGGGGAAACCACGTGGGATTAGGAAGACTGAGTCAGCAGAGGAATAGAAGAGAGAAAAGAAAGAGAAACATAAAGATCATAAAAGGGGAAGCCATTATAGGATTGAAGAGAAAACTGAACCTAAAGAAATGTCCAAATACCTACGAGAATGACTCCAGTTAAAAATTTGTGCAACATTGCAAAGGATACCATAAATGCCCTTCCCTGATAATGAGATCAACAACTAATTTATCCAACACCATGGAGCCCTCATCTAGTACCTGATGGAAGCATAAGCAAACACCCACAAGTAAACACTGAGCCGACTGGAATCAAGATGCAGGCAGGGAGGACAAGGCCAGGCTGTAGAAACACATAGGGACCGTTTACCGCAACTGTCTATGTGGGAATCTGAGTCTATGGTAACAGTAAAAAGCCATTCTCCAAGTCATCTCAAACTCTAAGCATCTGTCTCTGTATTGTTAAATAATTAGTTTTATAGTCTTTAATCAGCTTTCCATTTTATGTAACCATTGCCATGACCACTGGAATCTAACCAGGGCTTCAGTAACCTTCCAATCTTAGTGGAAGGATAACGAAACAAGACATGTTCGTGTTAATTACATCTACTTTCAGGACAGAGATTGAACTGTGAGCTACAGACAATATTCAGGTCATACCTTGAAAACCTGTACTCCACAAAAAAAACAGTCATCAAAAACCTTCCAACACACACACACACACACACACACACACACACACACACAGAGAGAGAGAGAGAGGAGAGAGAGAGAGAGAGAGAGAGAGAGAGAGAGAGAGAGAGAGACAGACACACAAAAAAGGCCAGGGCCAGATGGCTTCAGTCCAGAATTCTACTGGAAAATCAAGGAAGATCTAAATTTCGTACTCCCCAAATCGTTCCACATAATAGAAACAGAAAGTTCATTGCCAAACACTTTTTTTTGGAGGCTACAATCACCTTGGTATTCAGGCCACACAAAGACACAACTAGGAATAAAAACTACATACCAATATCCCTAATGAATATTGATGCAAAAATACTCAATAAAATACTGGCAAACCGAATCCAAGCATACATCACAGAAATCACCCACCATGACCAAGTAGGCTTCATCACTGGTATTCAGGGGTTGTTTAACATTCTAAAATCTATCAAGGTGATCCACCTTACAAAAAAACTGAAAAAGATAACCACCCGATAATCTCCTTAGATTCTGAAAAAGCCTTCAGCAAAAATCAACACCCTTTCACGAAAAAGGCCTTGGAGCAATCAGGGGTAACAGGAACATATCTAAACATAAAAAGAGCACTATTCATAGACCAACAGACAATATCAAATTGAATGGAGGGAAGTTTAAGGGGATTTCTCTAAAATCAAGAAGACAAGGCTGTCATCTCATGCCATATCTCCAATATTGTACTTGAAGTACTAGCTAAAGCAATAAGAAAACAAAGGTAGATCATGGAGACACAAAATGGAAATGAAGAAATCAAACTTTCTCTATTTGCAGATGATATGATAGTTTACAAAATTGAACCCCCACCCAAAAAAAAAAAAAAAAAAAAAAAACAAAAAACAAAAAACAAAAAAAAAAAAAAAAATCTTCTACCAGGGAACACCTGAGGCTTACAAACACCTCCAGCAAACTAGCAGGATACAAGATATTCTCAAAAAAGATGAGTAATCCTACTTTATTCAGACAACAAAGGGGCTGAAAAAGAAATCTGAGAAATATCATCATTTACAATAATCACAAACAACATAGAATATCTTGGGGTAATGCTTACCAAATAAGCAAATGATCTAATAATAAGAACTTTGTGGCTTTAAAGAAAGAATTTCAAGAAGATAGCAGAAAATGGAAAGATCTCCCATGCTCTTTGATAGGTAGGATGAACATAGTAAAAATGTCAATCTTGTCGAAATCAATCCATAGATACTGTGCCATGCCCATTAAAAACCCAGCACAGTTCTTCACGAACCTTGAAAGGATAATAATAATGGACTTTATATGGGAAAACCAGAGAACCAGGATAGGCAAAAAAATCCTGCACAATAAAGGGAGTTCAGGAGGCATCACCGTTCCCAACTTTATGATCTACTACAGTGCAATACTCCTGAAAAGGGCCTTGTATTGGCAACAAAATAAAGCAGTAGACCAGTGGAATTGAATAGAAAACCTGATAATAACGCACACACCTTCGAACACCTGATTTTTGACAAAACAGTTAAAACTATACAATGGGAGGAGTGATCAAGAGACAGGACCATCCCCGAGTGTATGCTCTAATACACAGCTATAATCCTGAAAACTGCCTGGAATTGCCACAAAAAAAGAAAGAAAACAAAAAGTTAGACCAGTGGAATAGAATTAAAAATTCTGATATAAACCCACACTCGTATGAACACCTGATTTTCAACAAAACAGCTAAAAGTATAAAATGGAATGAGGAAAGCATCTTCAAGAGATGGTTTTGGTACAATTGGATGATGGTGTTTATAAGACTGAACATAGACCGAAGTCTGTCACCATATAAAAACTCAAGTCCAAAGTTATCAAAGACCCTCAACATCAATGCAGCGACTCTGAACCTCTTAGAAGAGAAAGTAGGAGGTACCCTTGAACAAATTAGTATAGGAGACCGGTTCCTGAACATAACTCCAGGAGCACAGACACTGAGAGCAACAATTAAAGAATGGGACCTCTTCAAATTTACGAACTTCTTTAAGGAAAAGGACACAGTGGACAAGACCAAATGGCAGCCTATAGACTAGGAAAAGATTTTCACCCATACTATATCAGACAAAGGGCTGATCTGCAAAATATACAAAGAAAGCAATACACTAATCAACAAAACACCAAACAACCATATTAAATAATGTGGTACAGAACTGAAGAAATAATTCTCAATAGATGAAATCAAAAAACCTTAAAAAAAAACTTAAGAAAGTGGTCAACATCCTTAGCTATCAGGGAAATGCAAATCAAAACAACTTTGTGATACCATCTTATTCCTGTCACAATGGCTAATATTAGAAACACTAATGACAACTTATACCAGAGAAGACATGGAGAAATGGGAACACTCCTCTACTGCTGGTGGGAGTGCAAACTCGTACACCCATTTTGGAGTTCAGTATAGCAGTTCCTCAGGAAAATGGGAATTAGTTTACCATCCCCTTCTTAGACATATTACCAAATGATCCACATCCATGCAAAAAAAGACATCTGCTCAGCTATGTTGATAGCAGCATCTTTTGTAATAGCAAGAACCTGGAAGCAACCTAGATGCCTCTCAATTGAAGAATGGATAAAGAAGATGTGGCACATCTTCACAATGGAATACTACTCTGCAGAAAAAAAAATAATGGAATCTTGAAATTCACAGGCAAATAGATGGCTCTTGAAGTAACCATTCTAAATGAGGTAACCCAATCACAAAAACATGAACACAGAATATACTTACTTATATATGGATTCTAGAGCTAGATCAATGGATCACCAGCCTATAATTCACACCACCAGTGGAACTAGGATACAAGGTGTATTCTAAGAAATTCATATAAAGTCCCTCACAGAAGGTTGAAAGGAGAACTCCCCCAGAGTACATGCAAGGTTGGGGGGGGTCACAGAATGTAGAGAGAATTAGGAGAAAGAGAGTGGGAGGAGGAAAGCAGGTGATCCTATGAAGATTGAGTCAGGGTAGGAATAGAAGACAGAAGATAGAGAGAATGAGAGTGAGAGAGAGAGAGGGAGAGAGAGAAACAGCATAAAAGAGGGAGCCATTAGTGGTTTAAAGAGAAAACTGAATCTAAAGAAAGGTCTAGAGACCTACAACCCTGTTGCCAACTAACAATTTGAGCAACCATGGAAAGGCTACCATAAATTCCCTTAATGAGTACTGAGATCAACAACTACCTTATTCACCATCAGGGAACCCTCCTCTAGTACTGTTGGAAACAGAAGCAAATACCCATACCTAAACACTGATTCGAACTAGCATGTAGATGCAAAGGGAGAGGAAAAGACCAGGTTGTAGAAACATACAGACAGATGACCTGAACAAGGAATAGATAACAGGCCTCTACACTGATAACTTGGCATCCAGAATGGTACTGACTCAGGTGTCTCTGAATATGAGTCTCAGCCAGAAGGACTGAGCAGTCTTAGGGACCTCAGAGAGTGGATCCAGGATGTATTGTAGTGCAAAAAATGAACTTGCAGACACATGGAGAGACTCCCTTAACCTACAAACAGGAGAGAAGTCCTAGCCCCTACTTCAATTGACTTGACAGATATCCATGACCCCACCAGGATGGCATTGCCATTCATGTGGATTTGGGGTGGGGGAATGAATGGGAGGGTGGTCAGGGTTCATGAGAGGGGGCAGCGTGAGGAATGGAGGGAGGGAGAGGGAACTGGGATAGATATGTGAAATAAAATATAAGAAAATTAAAAAAACAAAACAAACAAAGAAACAAACAAAAAAATCACCCAGGCCAAGAACTAACAGGTTGCTGGTAATGCGGTACACCAGGGTAAACAGCACCAGCTCTTCCTGGTACAGAAGTCCTAAGACATGCTCATCCAGGAGCCATGCTGGGTTGTTGATGGGCTAGGTGCATATGGCCTGCTTTTGGGCAGTCAGAGAGGAGAGGAATTCTGAATCCCTAGCAGCAAATGACCGAAGTTGCCCCAGCCCATCCCTCCTCTCCTCAGGTGGCAGTGACTGTGATTGTAGGGACAGGGGTGGGGGTGAGGGTGGGGAGGTGGAGGATAAGGGAGTGTTGGGGAGAATAACTTCGGTAAAGATTTTTATGTCAACTAAAAAAATACAACTAATAAAATAGATGGTAAATAGATGTGATGGGTATGTGCAAACTTGTTACAATCAGTCTGAAGCAAAGAAGTCAAAGTAAGATAACAGTGGTCTAGTAGACAGGTCAAAAGGCCTGTAGATTTATAGGTCAATGCAACTCAACAAAGCTGCACAGATAACATCAAAAGGAACTTCAGGTGTTATGAGTATGATTCCAATTCTCTGGGCAATAAAACGTAGAACAGGAAAAAAGGCTTGGCCAGATCCATAAGAGTCAAAAAGAGATAAAAATAAAATTAAAATAATGAAAGATAACACAAAAGGAGAGCTGGTGTACCCCACAAAATGCGAATAAGGACCCAACAGTTAAGAGAGCAGAAGTTGCAGAAAGGCTCAGGGGAAAGCACCAATGTAAGAACGTACAGTCAGGAATTAAATAAATAAGATGTTCACTTAAGGCATGTACCTCTGAGTAAGAGTCACTGATCAGAAAAAAAGAAAAAGAAAAAGACAAAAGGAGAGATTTTTCTATGCTAGGGATGTCTGAGAAAATCAGAGAAAGAGACTACAGGTAATGTAAAAAGATATAGAGGTTCAAAGAAAAGTCATAAAAAAGTAAGAACAAGATGGAAACTGTTTGCTATGGGCTCTCAATCTACAAATATAAATTTAAGATTAGTAATATGAGTTAAAAATTTTGATCATACTAGGTTAATTGTTTAAAATTTCTGTTTATTTCTCTCAGGAAAAATATATGTACTTGGTAAAAAGGTCTATCTGTGTTTCCTGTTAGAAACCTGTTTTATTATAAGAATATAGCTAAAACAAAAATGGTTTAAATGTTTTTGTTATCTAATGCTAACAGCCCTCAGCTCAAAATTTACCTCTGAGTGCTGGTCATTAAATTCAGATTATCAGAAAATCAGATGTCTTTTTAATGTAGATGACATTAGTACTGTTCTATGTCTAAAGCTGTTAAAAATTGAAACTAGTTAAAAAGTTACAATTATTAACACTGGATATTAACATAAATTAACATGCACCAAGGTAACAATAGATTTAAAGGCATAAAGTGTGCTTAAATTAGACATCACAAAAAGAAATTACAGGAAGTTGAATTGTTGTATAAAACAGTTTTTAAATGTTTAAATTCAGAAGGTTACATCATATTTGTGCGTTTTTTACATTGTTAATGTATTACTTAAATCAAAGGGCTGAAATTTAAGATCACAGCCATACACTATATGTACTAACCAAAAGTGGAGATGCTCATTTTTTTATGACACCGAAGGCAATCCGTCCTTGTTTTTGCTAAATTTTGTAAGCGTAAGTTACTTAGATAAACTGAGTCACATAGCTGTTTTATGTTTCCTTAAAGGAGTTTGAAATTAAAATCAGTATTTTTAAAGCTAAATGTGACAATGCAAAGTTCTAGTTTTATAAAAGCTGGTAACCTATTATAAAAGGTTAAGAAACACAAGTTACCGGCAATCCTTATAGATTAACTGTTGGTTATAGTCAAACTAAGTATTAATGATTAATAACAGGAATAAACCTCACTATGACTCCTATACATGTTGTAAAAGTGTAAGCTTAAAGCAAGTAACTTACATCCAAGTCATCTATTAAGATCTACCTAGAAAAACTTCTCATACTACAGAGATCTTTAGAATAAGGCATTTAAATGTAAACTAAAAAGTTGTAATAACATCAAACAAAGATTACAGAACCTAACAATGACCCAAGGTCTCTAAAGAACATTGTGGGGCAGCATGAACTGTTATGACATGGACTGGGGAGCAAGATGCTCAAACACAATGCCTGATGCTAGATAGGACCCAGCTCAGACTGTGTTGTAGGGTACTGGATAATTGTCTGTGCCACCTTTGCCTAGATAAAATAACGTCAGACTTTTCCAAGTCCTAGTTACACAGAGAAAAACAACAAACAAGTAACAAAAAATAAGCAAACCAAAATCTCTCACATTATGTACTTGGTGAAAAACTCCCCTCAATGCCATAGACAATTGGTTATGTTAGGAATATAAGGAATGGTCCCTGCCGTTTTATTTAATATGGCTCCTAAATAAGGATCTAAAAATACAAAGACATAAAAGTCCTTTTAGAACAATTATTTGTTAATTATGCATACAGTGTTCTGCCTGCATATATCTGCAGGTCCAAAGAGGGTATCAGATCTCATTATAGATGTTTTTGAGCCACAATGTAATTGTTGGGAATTGAACTCAGGACTTCTAGAAGAGCAGCCAGTACTCTTAATCTCTGAGCCATATCTCTAGCTCAAGACATATAAGTCTTAAAGATATAACAATAATTTACAATGTAAAAATTCAGAGCTTAACTTTTAATTAAGTTCTGAAAAGCTACCCAGGAGTGACTCCCAGCTATTTCGTCACAAGCTCAAGGATTTATATTTATTTTGGATGTCATCTATGTGTAAATGTGAAGGACATTTCATCAGGACTAAGGTACTTCTGACCAATCTATACATGGATCTCTCATGACAGAAGAAAAATGTACAAGATTCTAACCCAAATCTATCATTTTTGCTAGGACTCAAAGGCATAAGTAAATTCCTGCTGTTTTACAGATACCCAATTAACGCGGTTAAATAAGGATCAGGATAAAAAATAGGCTGAATAGATGTTTATTCAGGGAGAAATAACTTACAACCAAGACAGATGAACACCAGGAAACTCAACCCGATCCTCTCCTGTCTGAGTCACGCTAGCAAGAGAGTTTTCCTGGCTCTCCCTCTGACCTCCTTCCACAGGTCACTCCGCCCATGGCTCCATGCCCCAATTGGCATGGTCAGTGCCACAGAAGGACTATCTCACTACACCCAGTATCTACTTTTTCTATAATACAGATTTATGTACAGATTGGTGATGATAATATATCTAAAACATTTATGTCGTTTTATACAACACAGTTTATATAGGTTTCAGAGGATCAAATGTTGTAAAGCTAGGATCCACTTCTTACTGGTCAAAAGGACTGCCTACAAGCACAACTTGAACCAGTACAGCCAATGTGAATCTTCAACAGGGTGTATAAACTAATGCCCCTGATAATTTTCCGTTTCCTATATCCCCCTTCCTTTTTTGGGGGGGGTTTCTAGCATTTTACCCTTCTTGGGGCCAAAAAAACACACTACAAAAAGTAAGCAGGAAGTAGTACATGAAATAATAATCTTCACCTTTTTACTTGTTGAGATGCTATATCAAAAGAAAACTCCTATACATAGCGGGCTAGGTGACTAACCTGTACACCAAAAAAAAAAAAAAAAAAAAAAAAAAAAAACATCAGAATTCTTTTACCTATTGGAGGCCCAAAAATTGGGCCTCTAATGTCAATAGGAAAGAGGAAATGTGATGGTTAAAATAATAACTAAAAGGTATAAAATTAGGACTTATGGCAATAAGGAAAAAATAAAGAGAACAAGAATTTCTGCCAGTAGATAAATCCCTGACTATAGTGTACAGAGCCCATATCCTGTTCTCAGGAGAAGTAAAAACAAAGAAAAACATCCAACCTTTCGGGTGTGCATATCAATGTTACATAAACAAGTGACAGATACTATTAACTTAGTTCCATGATGACCTTGTAAATAAACTTTGTACTCTATGAATTGCCTGTATCTTGGAAACCTTGTGAAATGAGACTAGTGGTCTCAATCTTCCCTTCCTGTTTACATTGCTAAAAACCCTTCAAAATTTTAAGCCACTACATTACTTTTCTGAGAGAGTGAGGTCCCAGGTGGCTTGATTTTTAAGAATAAAAACCTTTTGCTTTTGCAGTCAGGAGTCACTACCTTGGAGGTTGATGAAACCCATAGTCCTAATAGTAACAAGCTGCCTAAGGAGGCTTTATAGGCTATAGAACTCCAGGTGACAGCTATTTGAAAATAAAAACACTGATGTGTCAGGGATAAGCCTATATTACTTCCTTCTTAAGTTTGCAGTGTTTTTGAGATGCAAATATGCTAAAATGCTAGACAATACCATCAGAAAGAATGGGAATTCAGAAAATCGAACATTTATCAAAGGCATTAGTTTGTAGAACCTGTTGAAGATTCACATCAGCTGGACTGGTTCCCCATAAGTCCAGGAAGAACAATATTCAGGAGTAGGCTGCAGTTAGCAACTGATTCTCATCTGCCAGAAGCACAAATAGGCTGTCAAATGTTCAAAGAGGGAACAGAAGTTAAAACGTATATATTTAATTGGAACACTTAGTTCCTTACCTTTAGTGATCAAGAGGGACAGGAAGACCAGGGAGAAAATTCCATCCTCAGGTTAGCTGTACTTATCTGCTGATGGGAGATGTCATTCTGAATATGTTTCTCATACTGGTTAATGAATAAAGCACTTTTGGCCAATAGAAAAGGAAGATAGGAGGGACTAGGAGACAAGGAGGAAAGAGGAAGCAGTAAGGAGGAGTCAAGATGGAGAGACCTGGGAGACCAGAAGCCTGCCCCACTCCCCGGTAAGGAGACCATGTGGAAACACATAGAAATGGGTTAATAATTAAGACAGAGCTAGCCGATAAGAAACAAGTAACTGACTAACAGAATTTTATCTAATTCAGAGTCTTGTTGTGATAATTGGTGCTGACATGCAGGTGGGAGAAGACCAGCGGTGGGAGGAAAAACCTTACTCCTTACAATCTGCAGTCCTTTTGACCTATAAGAAGTTGATCCAAGCTTTATGACATTTGATCCTCTGAAGCCAATATAAACTGTGTTATATAAAAGGACATAAAAGTTTTAGATATATTACCATTACCAATCTATGCTGAAACCCATATTGTAGAAAAAGTAGATGTTGAGTATTTGTAATACAGCAGGAATGTACTTACGCCTTTGAGACATATATTCAGGCAGAACACTGTATGCAAAATTAATAAATAAATGTTCAAAAACAACTTTTATATCTTTCTATTTTTAGATCCTTATTTAGGAGCCACATTAAGGCTGCCTGACACTGCCAAGCTCACAAAGTTATGGTTAGCCCAGCTATCAATACGGTCAGACCTGAGAAGGATATATTTAATTAAATGACAGGGACCAGTCGATATACTCCTAGCCATAACAAGTTATCTATAGCACTGAGGGCAGAAGTTCTTCACCAAGGACATAATGTGGGAGGTTTTTTTTTTTTTTGTTTGTCTTTTCTCTGTGGAAGAGGGACATGGAAATCTCTGATCTTATTTTGTCTAGGCAAAGGTGCAAACAATTTTTCAGTACCCTGCAGCCTCTACAATGTCTAAGCTGGGTCCTACCTGGCAGTAGACATTGTATTTGCACACCTTGCACCCTGGTCAGTGTCATAACAATCTATTCTGCCCCATAATCTTCTTTAGAGGCCTAGGGTCATTGAAAGGATCTGTGATTCTTTGTCTGATATTATTACAGCTTTTTAGTTAATATTTGGATGCTTTATTCAGATCCCTGTAGTATTAGAAGTCTGTCTAGGTATATCTCAATAGACAACTTTGTGTCAGTTACTTGTTTAAGCTCAAAATTTTAGAACATATATGGGAGACAGAGTGAGGTTTATCCCAGTTATTAATCATTAATACTTAGTTTGATTATAGCCAACAGTTAATATATAAGGATGGCTAGTAACTTGTGTTTCTTAACATTTTATAATAAGTTAAAAACAGCTTTTATAAAACAAGAACTCTGTATTTAAAAAATACTGATTTTAATTTCAAACTCCTTTTAGGGAAACAGGAAACATCTTTGTGACTCAATTTATCTAAATAGCTTATACTTACCAAATGCAGCAAAAAACAAGGACGCATTGTGTTTTGTATCATAAAAATGAGCACCTCAACTTTTTTATAGCACATAAAGCTTATGGCTGTGATGTTAAATTTTAGCCCTTTGATTTAAGTACAAACATTAACAATATAATTAAAGCACAAATATCTTGTAATCTTATAAGTTTAAACATTTAAATCTGTTTTTAAAAACGATTACATACCCTGTAATGTATTTTTGTGGTATCAAAAATAAACTGCCCTTTATATATTTAAACCCCTTATGAACTGGGTGACTGCTGAATTTATGTTAATTTCTAGTGTTAATAATTGTAAACTTTTAACTAGTTTCAGTTTTTAACAGCTTTGGCCAAAAAACAGTATATCATCTACATTAAAAGACATCTGATTTTCTGATCATCTTAATGTAATGGCCAGAGTTCAGAAATATATTTTGAGCTTAGGGCTTTTACCATTAGACCACAAAAACATTTAAACCATTTTTGTTTTAGATATATTCTTGTAATAAAAATTAGGTTTATAACAGGAATCACAGATAGAAGTTTTTTCAGTT
This sequence comes from Phodopus roborovskii, assembly GCF_943737965.1. Classification (NCBI taxonomy): domain Eukaryota; kingdom Metazoa; phylum Chordata; class Mammalia; order Rodentia; family Cricetidae; genus Phodopus; species Phodopus roborovskii. The sequence goes on along the minus strand of NW_026125860.1, from coordinate 41,839 downwards.
CATTAACATTTAGTAAGATTTAAAGAAAATATTCTATGATCTATCCTATCTTTGTGAGTCTAAAGTCCTATATGTCACTTTAATCCCAACTAAGGAAAACTATAACCTTAGCTATCAGTCTTCAATTCCATCAAAGAACACAAAAGGATAATATATAAACTCTAGAATTGAAAGGGACAACTCACCTGGTCAGATCTGACATTCCTCTGTAATGTTCCATCTTCAACCTATAGGCCATGGTGTGTAGAGCAAGTGTAAGGAGTACTCTTTTTCCGCCCACCACCTGGTCTTGTCCCGCCACTGCGCCAGCCCCATTTAACACACTGAGACTCTATATTAGATATAATTCTGTAGGCCAGGTACTTGTTTCTTATCGGCTAGCTCTGTCTTAAGTATTAACCCATTTCTGTTGATCTGTGTATTTCTCTTACAGGGGAGCCGACCGGCATACTGCTTTTTCCACACTCTCCATCTTGACTCTCCTCACTACTTTCTCTTTCCTCCTTGTCTCCTAGTCCCACATATCTTGCTTTCCTATTGGCCAACAGTGTTTATTCATTAACCAGTATGAGAAACATATACAGAATGACATCTCCCATCATCTCGTCTTTTCTGTCTAAAATAACATGAAGGGTTTTAACCTAAACATAGCAAAATATATAACAAAACAGTTATCAAGTAAGAATCACAGTTAACAATAGTTAGTCCATTAACATTTAGCAAGAGTAAAAGAAACTATTCTATCATCTATCCTATATTTGTAAATCTAAAGTCCTCTATGTAACTTATCTTCCTAACTAAGGAAAACTATAACCATAACTATTTGTCTTCAACTCCATCAAAGACCACAAATATTAATATATAAACTATAGAAATGACAGAGGCAACTCACTGCCTGGTCACCTGAAATTCTTTTGTAATCTTTCATCTTTAGCCCATAGGCCATAGTGTGTCTAGCAGGCTCTTTAGCAAAGCAGGAAACTTTAAACTGTCTTCTTGTATTGGCAGTTTGTCAGTCACTTTTCTCTGTGTCCTGCAGACTGTCTGACAGACTCTTCCATGAAGCAGGAACTCTGTAGTAATGTCCATCTTGAATCAGCAGTCACTTTTCTGTGGGTCCTGCATGTCCAGTTTATACAGTATAAAGTCAAAAAGTCCAACAAAAGCAGTATCTTTTCCAAATGGCTAGTTGCTATATTGAAAGCAAACTCCATAACAAGTTTCTTCTATGTCCATCTTCCATCTTTCTTTTTGACTCAGGTGGTGCTGCCAGGAGCATTTATGTCTCACTGTCACGAGAACCCTAAACCATTTAAATGCCATATTCTGTAGGTCTTTGAAAGGTTTCAAGAATACCTATTTACCTTAAATACATGTCTGTATATCTAGAAATCCTAACTAACTTAACTATATGTTTTGACTATTATAGGTAACTATCTATAATCTGCACAAAATTATAGACTATATTTATTACTGAGATATATAAACACAATACCTAAACAAGAGAAATATAGATATTACAAAATTGACCTTAAATTGTATCAATAAATGAAAATCCATTCCAAAATGAAGTATTCATATCTATACCATAATCCCCTTTTACCTTTAGAAAGAGATTGGTTGTTGTCATTAACCATTTATAACCAACCCCATATAAAGTAAAACAAACTTTTGTAAACAATAAGCAAAATTTTGTTAAATGCATGAGTGAAAGTACTTGTGCAGATTGCTGGAATCCCATAGCTAATAGGTGTTGCCACTTACTGGACCCTCTGGGCTGCAAGAAACACATCAGCTGGACAGGCATCATGTGTGTGCCAGCAGAAAATGCAAAGCCGAGGATTGGCAAAAGATGAGAACCAGTGAGTACTTTCTCAGGGCTGCTGTGGAGGTAAAGTTGTCAGGCAGATGCAAATGTCCCACAAGCTGTGGTGTGTCTACCTGGTCAGGTAAGTGACCCTGCCCATTCTGGATGGTGGGGGAAGGGAACCACATCTGTGGCCTTGGTGATATCCAGGTCTAGAAAAAATACAGATCCTGCTTATGACAAAAGATATTGATGCACAATAAGGATAAGGAGAAAAATATAGGAAGAATAGATGTTTATTCAGGGGGAAATAACTTACAACACAGACAGATGAACACCAGCAGTTTACTGGTTCCAGGATAGGGTCCCCGTCCTACAGGCAAGAGAGTTCTCCCAGTATCCTCCTCAGAATTAGTTCCCCCATGTCAAGTCTGGATCTGTCTCCACCACCAGTGGGCGTGGTCTATGCCACAGCCAAGGACAAGGTGAATATCTCACTACAAATACTGAATTCTCCATTTAATTCATACCTGAAACTTTAGTCAACCAATAGTGTGGCAATGGCAGAGGTGTTCTATTAATATGTATAAAGAGCAAATAGGAATTGCTTCCCCTAATACTAAAGAAACCCCATAACTGCTTGTATTATCTGCCTTAAGGAACACCATACTTGCATATATGCCCTGCCTGAAGGGTGTATATAAGCCTGTATGGGCCCAAATATATTGTTTGTAGATAGGAGACATTCAGCATCAAGGCCCAGACACTGTATATTAGGAAAGATAACATTTTAGGGACAATAGGAGGTATTTGAGATCTCTATACTCATGACGAGTTGGAATGGATTCCCATATAGATTTCAGACAAGACAGGCAGGCAGAATGTGTTACAGAACTGTCAAAGCCACTCAGAGAAGCTTTATATGCAATTAGAGGATGAGATTCATCTTTAACTACTTGGTGGCAGTACACATGTTTAATATCAGAACTGAGGAGGCTGTCAGTAAACAAAAATGAAATACAATAATAAAACAAAACACATAATGAAGAATTAGTTATACCTTAATATGAGTCACATCATTTGGTGGTATCCTACTTGTATAAAGTGTATTGAAGGAGGAGGCTCTCCTTCTGTTGCTGCTTACCCTAGTTATGGCTACCAAGTATATTAGTTTACTAGATTTAGAGTCTTCTTCTTTGGATTTTTGGTGTACAATGATGACCAGCTGAAATATGCACCCTGGTGAACAAAATAACTGCTATAGCCTTCAGATTCCCACTGTTGGACAGCCATTTTTGCACTACCTGGATCACAGCCTATGAGACATTGTAATGAATTCACTCTACATATATGGAAAGAGTCATCCTGCCATGCCTGTTCATGCAGAGAAACTCGCATAATGCAGTTAGTTTTTGCTTTCTTTTGATTTTAACCTGCTCACTGAACGTGTGTTGTCTAAAAATATTGCTCACAAATACAAACTTCCTAGTTCCTTTTCTCTCCAACTATTCAAATTTCTATGAAGACTACTTTTTCATTACTACGCATTTTCCAAGCATTTGCTACGAGTTTCAGGGATAAAACTCCAACATTCATAGAGCCATCATCCACCTTGCTAGCAGGATTAAGAGCAACTATCTTGTTTGTCATCTGGTTCCTGCTTCTCTTTCTTGATTTTAAGTGCCTGTGACAACTAAGTAAAGAGCAAACTCAGTTCACCTAAACTCAGTGTGAAGCTACACAACAATTATCTCTCTTTGTATCCCTAAATCTCTCTGTAGTAATTTGGCTGTACCATGTCAAAGGAGAAACTCTTTATTTACAAACAGCCCCTAGGCCAATCCTCATATCATAGAACAGGTCTTTCACAAGCTGCTTAAGGGGGTATTACTGGCATGGTCTGCCAGATGGTTCAGTTTCCTTCCAGAGAAAAACAAAGTTTGGCAAGATGGGCAAGATGAGCAAAATGACAACAGTTTAAAAAAGTAAACACTGTTGGGTTCAGGGGTTGACTGAGCAAGCAAGCCTTCTGTATAGGTCCTGACTCATAAAGAAAGATCATAGCTCCTTCTCAAACCCATTAATGAGCTTAGCAGATTCAGTATCAGCCTCAGGAACTAGACTTAGACTCTCAGGTATTGAGAATGAAATAGAACCTCTCCTTTTACATAATGAAGATGCTTAGGAAAGAATGCAATTGCCTAAATCCAGGGCCTTTGTGGAGGGGTTGCTGCATATCCTGTGAAAACAACTCTTCCCACCACATGGAGCTGGGGTTTTCCGTCAGTAAAGCTTAGTCAGTAAATTACACAGGAAGCAATGAGTTCTCCTCATGATGCAATGTTTAGTAACCTTCTCATGATCTGGTCAAATAGAAAGATAACTGCTACGGAATTCTTAAAAGTCTCAAATGTCTTCCATCTCCCCCTGAATGTAGGGAACAGGAAGCTATTAATCATAAGTAGCTTAATTAGAGTAAGACTTATGTTAAGCAAGACCTCCCTTCCTGAGGTTTTATCTTTTCTGTGTCCTGCATTTCCTTTTTTCCTCATCTTCTGGCATCTTTACCCCAAGACCTGTCAGGGACGTGTAAATGTCTGTTTTATGTCACTCATGTACTATTATATAATTATGGTCCTGTCTTTCTATTGAAGACTTTAATTGCCTTCCTGCCCTTACTTGATGTTTCCTATTACTATTTAAATTATTCAAAGTGTCAAATAAGTTGGTAGTAGCTAACTGTCACAATAAATAGGTGACACAGCATTTAACTAGCAAGGAGGAATGGCACAGACTCCAGTTCTGAAGGATGTCATACTCATCAATTTAAACAATTAATCATAAAATGTGAAGATATTGCCCATTAACTCTCCAAGAGGGAGCTTTACAGAACTCTTCATGGAATAGGGGATTATTTGATTACATAATTATACTATTATTTACATTGTCTTGGGTATTATGACCAAGTATCAACTTAAATAATTTAATTATGTAATGGAATGGTCTGTCACACTTCACACCAGAAAGTGGCACCTAATTCCAGGTGTCATGGATGATATAATCATGTTTTATATAACTGAATGATCAAATAATGAGTTCATGTACCATCATCCACTTCCCTAAGGTGGCTCCAAACCACACTCATGAACAATGCTGTCATCATTGATTTAAATAATTTCATTACATAATTAATATTTAGATGGTATAAAATACCTGACTCCACATTGTGGCACAATAATCCACTGACATGGATTACCTAATGTCCTATTTTCATAAATAAATAATAACATAATAAGAGGATGAAATGGTCTGACTTACTCGACAGAAGTTGTGTCTCACATGACTCCCACAAGATTGTGTGAAACTCCCTGGTTCATCCCTTAATTAATCACAGAGTTGAGTAGGAAAATGTGTAAATGATGAAATGTCATTGTGTATGCAGGGCCTTAAAAAATATCACATATTTAATATTGGATAACTGCCTCAAATAATCCAATAATCCCTAAGTCTACTGTAACGAATGGATTGTCACCCTCCTGAAGGAAGTTAACAGTGGCAAACTCACCTTTTGATGAATAATTGTGAGTCTTATTATCTTTTAGTCCATAGTTTTACTTATTAGGAGATAGAGCATTCATAAACAGAAGTCTTTGAACAGTTTCTCCACAGAATATATTCTCTGATCATAGGTAATCTTGATTGGGTAACCAGTAATAGCTGTAGGCAAACTTCCAGACATTTGGCTATGTCTTGGTTAATGGAACCAAATGCTGTTATTAAAAGTTTTAGGAGATAGTTTTCTTGGGAGATTGTAATGACCCATGACAACACCTCAACGTAGGTGCTCTCTGGCTCATGGCCCAGAATACAGAATGCAAGCATGGTTGCCAGGCAACATTTATGGTAAAACATTCTGTCACATTCTCCTGCACCTCCCACATGCTAAAATTGGAATACCCAAAAATGGACAACCCTTACAACCTCACTGATTTTCTCACAAAAACAAAGCAGGGCTCTTTTTTTGAGATATACCTAGTTACCAGTCTCTCAAGCTATTACATTCCTATAGTGATGTAAGCAAGAAAACTACAGCATCATTATGCCATTCAAGTACATTGATGAGCATTTAAATATATTTTCTATGGTTCAATTTCTCATTTCCAGTATGCAAACAATACCGTTAATCACCTCTACCATACTACTTTTCAATTTACTGAAAACGAAATAAACATCTATTCATTCACTTAACTTTAGATCATCTTGATCACATGGTTTCTCATGTTTTGATATGCATTTGGCTGATGACTAAGGATTTTGAGCACTGTAATATGTTTCTTTAAGTCATTTTTGATTCCACAATTTATACTTCTCTGTGGAGTCCTGTATCCCAATTTCTATTATGGTTATTTAGAGTTATTTAGAATTGGTGGTGTGTCATGTTATCAGCAAAACAGAGTTCATCTGACGAGAATTCCTGATCATGAGATTATTCAGTTATTCCATTTTCAAACTCGGTGGTGACTTTGTCCTTCATGTGTCACTTCTGTTGCAATTTATCAGAAACTGATGATGCAAAACAATACAGATTTTTTTAAATCGTGTAATCATTCGATTGTTAAAAATCTTATATTATGTAATCAGTAACCACTGGATAATGCAGTGTCCTTCATTCTATGGGCACTGCTTCTAGTACCGATCACCCGCTGAGTCAGTCGAACAGTAGCCAAATGATTGAATAAACAATCATTACTTACACAATCAAATGAGTTAATAATTGGATAGTCCTCCATACTTAACTTTCATAAGATGGAACCAAACTCCAGTGATTGTCAAGGAACTAGTACTTCCTTGCCACGATTAACTCCCATGGAGGAATGCCCCGACTGCAGTCAAGAAGAACACCATCTTCATCGATTTAAATAATGAATATATAATGGAAAATGATTGAACAATGTCATGGTGGTGCATACTTAAATCCCACATGGTGTAGCCAGACTGATCTCTTCCTGGAATAATGAGGAATTAAAAAAAATATATTGATATTTAATTAGTGGGCATTTTATATTAACACTGACGAGATGGCACCGAAATCCTAAACCTATCAGTGATGTAATGATCTATTTACATAGATAATGAGGAAGAAATGAGATGATGTTACATCATCAACTCCCAAAATCTAACACCAAAAGGGACTTATGGTCCATAACATTACCTGTAATTTAAATATATTAATTAAATGAAATTATCATTTAATTTCCTACGTAACAGTTAAGGAAGTAAGTGTAGTATTAGATGATGTGATGGTCTGGCACGATGGACTCCCCTATGGAGTCTCAAACTCCAGTGATCACTGAATACATAATGACAGATGTACATAAACACGTGAATAAACATTAAACAAGTGGATGGTGTTTTATGCGTGAAGCCTAAATGATGGATCAATAATGAAGAGTCATTTTATTCGTAATCATAGATTTGAACAAAAAATGAATGAAGAGATAATTTCTCATAATTAACCCCTAGAGAGATAACAAAACGATATCAACATTGATTTAAATAAACAAAGAAATAAAGTAAGAAAGAAATCACAAGATACAATTTAACACCAACAAGGTGGATCCAGACTCCAATCTTCTTGGAGTAGAAAAAGACAGATTTGAATAATGAAATAATCAGATAGTTAGATTGTCTGTCACACTTGAGACACACAAGGTGGCACCAAACTTCAGGGATCTCAGATTATATGAAGAAAGAATTTAATAATTACATATTTAAATATGTAAGACATTGACTTTTTTTGTATCATCAATTCCTGAGCAGACTTGCCGGATATGAAAATGTATGCTGTCATCACGCATTTTTAAAATGCCATCAGTTAATTGTCAGATAATCATACTGTCTTGCCTGATGAATTCTGTTGGCCTGACACCATCACAAGCGCCTGAATCTCTGTTGTGATGGGGCAGGACGTGAGATAATGGGCCCAATCCTGGCGTAGCAGTAGTAGCCACAATGTTAATATCAGCTGAAAAGATGGCTGCAGCAGGGGCATCACCAGCATAGAAGAGTGAGAGATGTTCTTCCCTGTTCTGAGTCGTCATCCTTTTGCCAGATCTCGGTGATGGTGCCGACCTCCTAGAGCCACTCCTTTTTCTCATGGTAGATCACAACCGATGTGAAGATGTGGAGGAACAGCACGTAGTCAACACCCAGACCACCATGCCGGCCTTGGTGAAGTCCTTGTACTTCTCGGAGGGCACCGTGCAAACTTCAGGACTCAATCATCCAGCATCCCTCGTATTCTGGAAGATGCAGAGATCATTGAGAAAATGCTCTGCCCATGTCTACAACTTTCCAAACCTTGTCCCTGATAGATATTTGCACCCTAACCGTAATCTGTGATGGCACTGTCTGTTGTTTACATAATTTAACAAATTAGATAAGTCAGTAATAGCTAACTGTCAGAATAAATACGGGATGTAGCATTTTACTGGCAGGGAAGCATGTCCAGATGCCACTCATGAAGGATGTCATCATCATCAATTGAGTCAATGAATCATAAAATGTGATGATATTGCACATTAACTCCACAAGAGGGAGCTTTACAGGTCTCTTCATGGAATGGAGGATTGTTGTTTACATAACTATACAAATATTTACATTATCTTGGCATTAACACAAATTATTAATTTTAATACATTAATTATGTAATTTGATGATCTGTGGCACCAGATTCCAGGTGTCATGGACGACATAATCATTGTTTTATATAATTTAATAATCAAATAATGAGTTCATGTAACATCATCCACTTCCCTAAGGTGGCTCCAAACCAGGTTCCTGAACGATGCTGTCCTGATTAATTTAAATATTTTACCTACATAATTGACATTGAGATGGTCCATAATAATTACCTCCTACATCACGTCAGCACAATCCACTGATCATGGATTATCTAATGTCCTATTTTAATAATGAAATAAAAACATAATCAGAGGATGAAATGGTCTGGCACATTTGACACCATTGACTCTCAGTTGACTACCACATGATTGTGGGAAACTCCCAGATTCATCCCTTATTTAGTTGCAGAGCAGAGTAGTAACATGTTTTAATGCTGGACTGTCATTGTGTATGCAGGGTTTTTAGAAGATATCACATATTTAATGTTGGACGGCTGCCTCAAAATAGATGGACTGAAATCCAATAATCACTAACTCTACTCTAACAAATGGATTATCACCTTCCTGAAGCAAGTCCGGAAAGGCAAACTCACCTTTTGATGAGTAATTGTGAGTCTTATTATCTTTTGTTCCATAGTTTTACTTCTTAGGAGAGAGAGTATTCATAAACAGAAGACTTTGAACTGTTTCTCCACACACTATGTTCTGTGATGATTAGGTAATCTTGAATTTGGTAACCAGAAATAGCTGTAGACATACTTCCAGGTGTTTGGCTATGAGATGTTTTGGCGAATCAAATGCTGTCATTAAAAGTTTTAGGAGATAGTTATCTTGGGAGATTGTATTTTCCCATGATAACAATTTCTCGAAGCTGCTCTCTGGTCCTTGGCCCATGATAGGAGGATACAGCATGCAAGCAGGGTTGCCAGGCAACATTCATGAACCAATGTTATGTCACAAATTAGTGCCACACCCATATGATAGAAGGAGTATAACCACTGATGAACTAACTTTACAGCCTCACTGATTTTTCTCACAAAAATAAAGCAAGAATCTGTCTTTGGAGTTCTACATATTTACCAGGCTCTCAAGCTACAACATGCCTATAGGAACATAAGCATGAAAACGAAAGCATCATTGTGCCATTCAAGTACAATGATGAGTATTTTAATCCTGTTGTCTATGCTTCAATTTTCTAATATCTACAACGGAAACAATACAATTAATCGGCTCTACCATAAACCTTTTCTCTTTATTGAAAATAAAATAAACTCCTCTTCCTTCTCTTACATTTAGAGGAGCTTGATCCCATGGTTTCTCAGAGTTGTTTAGATTTGCATTAGGCTGATGATTAAGGATTTTGAGCAGTGTCTTATTTTTCTTCAATCATTTTGGATTTCTCAATTTCTAGTATGGTTCTTTAGAGTGAATTATTGTTGTTGTTGTGTCATGTTATCAGCCTGACAGAGTTCATTAGATGAGATTCCCTGATCAGGAAATCATTCAGTTATTCCATTTTTAAAATCGGTGGTCACTGTGTCTTTCATGGGTCAGTTCTTTTGCAACCTCTCAGAAACTGATGATGCGAAACAGTACAGTTTTTTAAAATCATGTAATCATTTGATTGTTAAAAATCTACTATTATGTAATCAGTAATCACTGTATAAGGCAGTGTTCCCCATTCTCTGGGCACTGCTTCTGGTACCGATATCCTGCTGTGTCAATCCCACAGAAGCAAATGACGGATGACACCATCATTACTTACACAGTCAAATGAATTAATAATTGGATAGTCCTGCATATTTAACTTTCAGAAGATGGAACCCAACTCCAGTGATTGCCAAGGAAGTAGAACTTAGATAATTAAATAATGCCACGTGATTAACTCACATGGAGGAATGGCCCAACTCCAGTCAAGAAGAACAACATCTTCATTGATTTAAATAATTAATATATAATGAAAAATGATTGAATAATGTCATTTTGGTTCATACTTAAATCCCACATGGAGTAGTCAGACTGATCTCTTCCTGGAATAATGAAGTTTTTAAAAAATTAAATTGATAATTAATTAGTGGGCCTTTTATATTAACACTGACGAGATGGCACCAATGTCCTAAACCTCTTGCTGATATAAAGATCTATTTACACTGCTAAATGATGAAGTATTGGGGGTGATATTACATCATCAACTCCCAAAATCTGACTCCAAAATGGACTTATGGTGCATAACATTACCTGTAAGATGCTGTTGCAAAACAGGTGTACCTTCTGTGTAATGCTTTGGAGTCAAGTATCTGGAAAATCATAGACAACAAATGTGTATCTAGGACTGAAAATTCTAACAGGACTGGTCAGCATACACTTCTCTTTGTGTGTTTTAGAGGCAGTACTACCTCAGTTAAATTCTACTTCATGAGATATAATATCTCAAAAGCAGTTGTAAATTGTTTGTGTTACAAATTCTACTCTTGTAGATCACTGCTCAATAGTGAAGTGCTACCCTTAATGAGATGCCTTTTACAACCTGCAGAAAATTAACAATACATGGATCTTACACATAAAATTAAAATGCAAATGGCTGAACTTCTAAAAGGTACTCAACTGAAAGGCCTCTGGAAGTTTGTTGCCTTGCTTTCAGTGGGTGCACCTGAAGTATGTAGAAGTTGACTTAAAAAAGGTTTCCATAGACACCTCCCTGCTCACAGTACTCAAAGCAGATACAGCCCACAGAATAGTTATTTGGTGGACAGCCTCTAGCTTCTGGGTATTTCAAGAACTACATGAGAATTCAGGGGACAGGTGATGGGAGATGTCATTCTGTATATGTTTCTCATACTGGTTAATAATAAAGCACTGTTGGCCAATAGAAAAGAAAGATAGGAGGGACTAGGAGACAAGGAGGAAATAGGAAGTAGGAAGGAGGAGTCAAGATGGAGAGTCTGAAGAAAGCAGTATGCCGCCGGCTCCCCGGTAAGAGAAATACATAGATCAGCAGAAATGGGTTAATAATTAAGATAGAGCTAGCCAATAAGAAACTAGTAACTGGCCAACAGGATATCAAATACAGAGTCTCTGTGTATTATTTGGTGCTGGTGCGGCGGCAGGACAAGACCGGGTGGCGGCAGGCAGAAAAACCGTACTTGTTACAGACAGGTTGTCTCCTTGCAGCTTCCCACCCAGATCCAGGGAATATCCACCACACTGGATCCATCACCTCACTATCTCACTCCACTGATCTAAGGACAGCAGCCCCTCACTCACCATGCTGTGGTTTTCCAGTTTGCCCTTCCTCAAAGCACATAACTAAAAAAGACTGGCTGCAGTTTCTCTTCAAATCCAGACCATAAGGGCCCTTCACTTCTTTTGACAGGCAGGTCACAAAGGGGCCTGGTTAGCTATTAAGGCCTGAGTGATAAAAGCACCTCCCAGGTGGTTGCAGAGTGCTTAAGGACTAATTGCAATGGTTACTGATTGCCTTCTTGCAATAAGACTTTTCTACATTAGCAGTGATGTGCATTTCTATAGCAATTGTCCTATAGCTGACCTGTGCTATCATTCTGTAGTACACAGGCATTTACCTTTCTTCCTCCTAGACACACTGTTTCTAGCTAAATTTACTTACTTAAATGGATTGAGTGATTCTTGCTGAAAAAGTTGGAAGGGAGCTCCAAATATTCGTTAACTACCACAAAGAGATTTAGGAATTCAAAATGTGTTATTTGTTATTTGGTTAAACCCTGAGTTTATTGAACTAAATTTGCTTTTTACCTGATTGTCACAGGAACTTCAGATAATCAAGAAAGAAAAGCAGGGACCACATCTCAAAAAAAGATAAATGATCTTTCTCATGGCAGAATGCCAGATGATGGCTCCATGAATGTAGAATTTTATCCCTGAAATTCAGAGCAAACACTTAGCAAAGGCATCATAATGAGAAAAGTAGTCTTCATGGAAAATTGAATATTTACAGAGAAATACATGTTCTGTAAGCATATACAAAAATAAAACCAAACAAAAACCAACTGCAGTAATGAAGGTTCTCTGCATGAAAAGGAATGTAGGATGAATCTCTCCATATATGTAGAAAGTGAATTTATTACAATGTCCCACAAGCTGTGATATATTTCGTCCAACAATGGTTGCCTACCAATGGGAATCTGAAGAGTACAGCAGTTTTTTAGTTTATAAGGATGGATGTGTCAGCTGGTCATTATACATCAAAATTCCAAAAAAGTAGGCTCGTATGGTAGTAAAGGAAGAAACTTGGAACCCAGAGCTAGGGAAAGTAGACAAAGAGGGAAAGCTTCCTCCTTCAATACCATTTATACATGTAGGCTACCACCAGAATGTTGATCTGATTTTTCATTTATGTGACTTTGTTCTGTTTTGTTTTTTGTTTTCAAAACAGTGTTTATCTGTGCAGTACTTAAACTCATTCTGTGGATTTGGCTGGCGTCAACCTAAGCAAAATCAGGTAGCCTCCTGTGTCCTTGGTAAACATTTGCACTTCCACCAAGCAGTTAAAAGTAGATCTCATCATCTGTTTGCATGCAAGGCATATGTATGGCTTTGGCAGCCCTGGAATATATTCTGCCAGTCTCAAGTTTCTCAACTCCTAAATGGGAATCCATTCCAAATTGTCATGAGTTCAAAGTGTTCCAATAACTCCCATTGTCCTTAAGACATTATCTTTCCTGCTACAGGACACCTGTGCCTTGATGATGAATGTCTCCTATCTAAATAGCAATGATTTGGGATTAGACAGGTTAACCACCCAGAAGTAAGGGAGGAAGTGCAGCAATGGGGTGCCTAAAGGCACATAGTATATACAATTATGGAGTGCCTTTAGCATTAGTGGAAGCGATTTCTGTTTTCCCTTTATACATATTAATAGATGTCCCCTTCCATTGTCGCACCTTTGTTTGACTACTTAAGTTTGGTGTATGAATAAAATGGAGCTTTTGGTATTGACTGAATCTGCCTGCCTGACATCATATTATGTCTCTGTCTTCCATTCATCAATGATAGCTTGTCTTCCACTAGTCCACACTCACTGAATGAGGAATGAACATGGGACTGAGCTGCTGTTTCTGATTACAGTCCTACAAACTCCAGTCCACAACAATTTGTTCCACACATGCCGGAGAATTGAGTTTGATCTGCGACTTAAAAATGCTGGTACTCACTCAGGCAGCATGAGAAACCCCATGGCAAATGCCATTATTCCACAACATAGCTTATTTTGCTGTGGATAAGAATATAAGTAATTATTACTTCAAATTCCATGCTTCTTCATGTCCTCACTATTTGACCATGGGTGCTTCAACTTGAAGTACTGCCTTCAAAATAGATTATGCAAAGATGCTATAAAAAACCATGGCAAAGACATTTTTACCAGAAGAGAAAGAGAATAAATCCTGTTGTATGTGTGTGTCTGTTAATTGATTACCAGTTTTTAGACAATGACATATGTGTGGAGATCATAAGTCAACATTGTGGGGTCCACTTTTGGCCTTCCACCACGGCAACTATAGACTCATAAAATTCTCATTTTCCAGGGAGTCACATTGTAGAAAAAGTCTTGAGTCTTTCAAATGAAAATGTCTCTATGAAAGAAACATTGACTTCTTATATGACCACCTTATAGCAGAAACCGGAACCGAGTATATGGGAGTGCTTTAGAGATGGGAAAAATTCCATATTTAGCTTTCTTATTTTGTTTTGCATTTATTTGCAGTCTAAACCTATTATGACCCTTGATATAGATTATTTACTGTTTTCTTTTTTTGTTTTCATAAGTGTTGAAACTGAATATATATGCTTTAAATTTTCATTAATTTTACTTTTGTATTTTTTCTCTTCTTTTTAAGAATAGTATTACTGTGACATCCTCTCTTAAATAGAACTCACATTATATATTAGTCTGTCCTAGGACATGAGAGATATCTGTCCACCTTGAATCCAGAGTGCTGGCATTGTAGTTTGGCTTGTCAACAGAACTTAGTTAATTTGCTTGGCTCACTTATGATGAATGACTGAGCCTGGTTGTTAGTGTAGCCAGACAACAGGCTCTGGTACTAAACTCAAGTAACAGAAGATGGTGCCCAACAAATGCATGTTTTCTTCCTCAAAGTCCATTGTATTCCAATCCGAGCTTCAAGCATAGCCACCAGTCTTAGAGGAGGTTTCTTCCCAGTCTTATATGAGGTGCCTTTGGTACTGAGTGTGAAACCAGAAGGTGGAGAAGCTTGGGTTGATGTCTCTCTTGCTCCCATTATCTCTTTTCTCCCCTGTTCTCCATCCTCATGCTGCCTTTCTTTCTCTCTATGTCAGATCTGTCTGTCTCTGTGTCTTTCTCCCTCTCTCTCTTTCTTTATTTGGGTTGCAGATTATATCAGAAGGGCTGACCTGTTTGTCATTTATCTTGGGTATAGTGAACCTAGTAAGAACCGTGTTCCACAAAAAAACAAAACAACAAAAAAAAAAAAAAAACAAAACAAAACATAATTATTAAAATTAAAGTAAAGTATGATGGCTAAAATCTTCAACAAATTGTTTGCATGATTTTGATTTCCCGGCCCCAGGCGTTCTGGACCAATGCTAATCTAAAGAATGCCGAGAAACCATGGGATCAAGCTCCTCTAAAGGGCAGAGAATGAAGAGGGATTATATTATTTTCAAAAAAGAGAAAAGGTTTATGGTAGAGGCGATAAATTGTATTGTATCCATTCTAGGAATTAGAAAATTGAAGCATAGAAATAAGTTTTAAAATACTCATCATTGTAGTTGAATAGCATTATGATGCTTTTGTTTTCATGCTTATGTCACTATAGGCATGTTGTAGACTGAGAGACGGATAAATATGTAGAACCCAAAAGAAAGAGCCCTGCTTTGTTTTTGGGAGAAACTCAGTGAGGCTGTAAGGTTAGTTCATCGGTGGGTATACTCCTTTTAGCATGTGGGAGGGGCACTAGAATGTGACAGACTGTTGGTTAATAAATGTTGCCTGGCAACCCTGCTTGCATTCTCTATTCTGTTATCATGGGCCAAGTACTAGAGAGCAGCTTCGAGAAAGTGTTATCATGGGACATTACAGTCTCCCAAGATAACTATCTCCTAAAACTTTCAATGACAGAATTTGATTCCCCTAACCAAGTCATAGCCAAATGTCTGGAAGTTTGCCTACAGCTTTTACTGGTCACCAATTTCTAGATTACCTAATTATCAGAGAACATTCAATTTCTTCCGTTTATGAATTCTCTCTCTCCTAAGAATCAATACTATGGAAACAAAGATAATAAGACTCACAATTATTCATCAAAATTTGAGTTTGTCATTGATAACTTCCTTCAGGATGGTGATAATCCATTTGCTAGAGTAGATTTAGGGATTATTGGATTGCAGTCCATCTCTTTTGAGGCAGCCGTCCAACGTGAAATATGTAGGATCTTCTAAAAACCCTGCATACAAAATGACATTTCAGCATTTAAACATTTCAGGACTCTGCTCTCCAATTAAATAAGCGATGAACCTGGGAGTTTCCCAAAATCATGTACGAGTCAGTGAGAGTCAATTGATTATTTAACTATATAAAACAATGATTATATCATCCATGACACCTGGAAACTTGTGCCACAGATCATCTAATTACATAATTAAAGTATTTAAATTGACAGTCTGTGTTAATACCCAAGATAATGTAAATATGTATAAAGTAATGCAAACCAAAAATCCTCCATTCCATGAAGAGACGTGTAAAGCTTCCTCTTGTGGAGATAATGTGCAATATCATCACATTTTACGATACATTGATTCAGTTGAGGATGATGACAGGGTTCATGACTGGAGTCTGGCCATGTTCCCCTGCCAGTAAAATGCTACATCACCTATTTATTGTGACAGTTAGCTATTACTGACTAATTTAATTCTTTAAATTATGTAAGCGACAGACAATGCCATCACCGATTACGATTAGTGTGCAAATATCGGTTTGTGACAAGGTTAGGAAAGATGTATACATGGGCAGAGCATTTTCTGAATGATCTATGCATCTCCCATAGTAAAAAGGATGCTGGATGATTGAGTCCAGAAGATTGCACGGGGCCATTAGAGAAGTACAAGACTTCACCAAGGCTGGCATGGTGGTCTAGGTGTTGAAAACCTGCTGTTCCTCCACATCGTCATATCGGTTGTGATCTACCATGAGAAGAAGTAGTGGCACTAGGAGGTCGGCACCATCACCGAGACCTGGCAAAAGGATGACGACCCAGAACCCGGAAGAACATGTCTCTTTCAGATATGTTGTTTATGCCCCAGTGGCAGCCATCTTTTCAGCTGATAACAACATCTTGGTTACTACTTCTAAGCCTGGATTGGGCCCATTATCTCAGATCCTGCAGCACCACAACAGAGATTTAGGTGCTGCTGATGATGTCAGGCCAACAGAATTCATCATGCAAGACAGTATGATTATCTGACGATTAACTTATGGCATTTGAAAAATCCTTGATGACAGCATACATTTACATATCTGTCAAGTCTGCCCAGGATTTGAAGATACAAAAAAAAATGTCAACGACATACATATTTAAAGATGTAATTATTAAATTCTTTCATTATATAATCTGTGATCCCTGAAGTTTGGTGCCACATTCTGTGACGCAAGTGTGAAAGTATTATTTCATTATACAAATCTGTATTTTTCTACTCCAGGAAGAGTAGAGTGGGAATCTACCATGTAGATTTTAAATTATCTCTTGTGATTTCTTCCTTTCTTTCTTTCTTTAAATCAAAGTTGATATCGAATGGTTATCTCTCTTTATTCATTCATTTTTTTGTTCATATCTATGATTAAGAACTCAATGACACTTCAGTATTGAGCAATCATTTACGCTTCATACATAAAACACCATTCACTGGTTTAAAGTTTATTCATTTAATTATGAAAATCTGTCATTATGTATTCAGTGATCACTGGAGTTTTGAGCCTCCCTACGGGAGTCCACCGTGCCAGACCATCACATCATCTAATACTACACTTACTTCCTTAACAGTTAAACTAGGAATTTAAATGATAATTCATCACTTAATTAATTAATTTAAAGTACAGGTAATGTTATGGACCATAAGTCCCTTTTGGAGTCAGATTTAGGGAATAGATGTAACATCATCTAATTACTTCATCATTTAGCTATATAAAGAGATATTTACATCAGCGATATGTTTAGGACTTTGGTGCCAATTGGTCAGTGTTAATATAAAATGCCTACTAATTTATTATCAATTTAATTTATTATCAATTTAATTTATTATCAATTTAATTATGGCCCTGGCCCTGGCCGTGGTCCTGACCCTGACCCTGACCCTGACCCTGGCCCTGGCCCTGGCCCTGGCCCTAGTCCTGGCCCTGGCCCTGGCCCTGGCCATGGCTGTTCTGGACCAATGCAAATCTAAACAATGCCGAGAAAGCATGGGATCAAGCTCCTCTAAACGGCAGAGAATGAAGAGGGATTATTTTCTTTTCAAAAAAGAGTAAAAGTTTATGTTAGAGGTGATTGATTGTATTGTATCCATTCTAGGAATTAGAAAATTGAAGCATTGAACAAAGGTTTAAAATGCTCATCATTGTACTTGAATGGCAATATGATGCTTTCGTTTTCATGCTTATGGCACTATAGACATGGTGTATCTTGAGAGACAGGTAAATATGTAGAACCCAAAAGAAAGAGCCCTGCGGGGGTTTTTTTTTTTTTTTTTTTTTTTTTTTTTTTTTGTGAGAAACTCAATGAGGCTGTAAGGTTACTTCATCTTTTGGTATGTTCCTTTTAGCATGTGGGAGGGGCACAAGAATATGACAGAATATTGGTTCATAAATGTTGCCTGGCAAGCCTGCTTGCATTCTGTATTCTGTTATCATGGGCCAAGTACCAGAGAACAGCTTCGAGAAAGTGTTATCATGGGACATTACAGTCTCCGAAGATAACTATCTCCTAAATATTTCAATGACAGCATTTTATTCCCCTAAGCAAGTCATAGCCAAATCTCTAGAGGTTTGCCTACAGCTTTTACTGGTCATCAAATTCTAGATTACCTAATTGTCAGAGAACATTCTATTTCTTCTGTTTATGAATTCTCTCTCTCCTAAGAATTAATTCTATGGAAACAAAGTTAATAAGTTTCACAGTTATTCATCTAAAGGTGAGTTTGTCATTGTTAACTTCCATTTGTTAGAGTAGACTTAGGGATTATTATGGAGTCCATCTCTTTTGAAGAAGCCATCTAACATGAAATATGTAGGATCTTCTCAAAACCCTGCATATACAATGACATTTCAGCATTTAAACATTTCACGACTCTGCTCTCCGATTAAATAAGGGATGAACCTGGGAGTTTCCCACAATCATGTGGGAGTCACTGAGAGTCAATTGTGTCGAGTATGGCAGACAATTTCATCATCTGATTAGGTTGTTATTTGATTATTAAAATAGGACATTAGATAATCCATGACCAGTGGATTCCACGATGTGGGAAGCAATTATTATGGACCATCTAAATATCAATTTTGTAGTTAAAATATTTAAATTAATCATGACAGCATCGTTCAAGAGCCTTGTTTGGAGCCACCTTAGGGAAGTGGATGATGTTACGTCTAATAATTGTTAGATTATTTAACTATATAAAACAATGATTATATCATCCATGACACCTGGAATCTGGTGCCATAGATCATCTAATTAAAGTAGTAGCCACAATGTTGATAAAAGCTGAAAAGATGGCTACAGCATGGGCATCAATAGCATAGCTGAGAGAGAGATGTTCTTCCATGTTCTGAGTCGTCATCCTTTTGCCAGGTCTCGGTGATGGTGCCGACCTCCTAGTGCCACTCCTTCTTCTCATGGTAGATCACAACCGATGTGAAGATGTGGAGGAAGACCAGGCGGTCAACACCCAGACCACCGTGCCCGCCTTGGTGAAGTTCTTGTACTTCTCCGTTGGCACCGTGCAACCTTGTGGACTCAATCATCCAGCATCCCTCGTACACTTGGAGATGCATAGATCATTCAGAAAATGCTCTGCCCATGTCCACATCTTTTCTAACCTTGTCCCTGACAGATATTTGCACCCTAACCATAAACAGTGATGTCTTGTTGGTCGTTTACATAATTTAAAGAATGTAATAAGTCTGTAATACCTAACTGTCATAATAAATAGGTGATGTAGCATTTTACTGGCAGGGAAGCATGGTCAGAATCCAGGCATGAAGGTTGTCACCATCATCAATTGAAAAAATAACTCATAAAATGTGATGATATTGCACATTAACTCCACAAGAGGGAGCTTTACAGGTCTCTTCATGGAATGGGGGATTGTTGTTTACATTACTATACAAATATTTACATTATCTTGGGATTAACACAGATTGTCAATTTAAATACATTAATTATGTAATTAGATGATCTGCCGCACCAGATTCCTGGTGTCATGGACGATATAATCATTGTTTTATATAATTTAATAATCAATTAATGAGTTCATGTAACATCATCCACTTCCCTGAGGTGGCTCCAAACAAGGCTCATGAACGATGCTTTCATGATTAATTTAAATATTTTAACTACATAATTGACATTATGATGGTCTATAATAATTGCCTCCCACATCAGGTCACCACAATCCACTGCTCATGGATTATCTAATGTCCTATTTTAATAATCAAATAACAATATAATCAGCGGATGAAATGGTCTGCCATACTCTACACAATGGAATCTCAGTTGACTCACACATGATTGTGGGAAACTCACAGGTTCATCCCTTATTTAATCGCAGAGTTGGGTAGTAACATGTGTAAAAGATGAACTGTTATTGTGTATGTAGCATTTTTAGAAGATATCACATATTTAATGTTGGGCAGCAGCGTCAAAAGAGATGGACTGAAATCCAACAATCACTAAGTCTATTCTGACAAATGGATTATCACCTTCCTGGTGGAAGTCAACAATGACAATCTCACCTTTTGATGAATAATTGTGAGTCTTATTAAGTTTTGTTCCATAGTTTCACTTCTTAGGAGAGAGAGTATTCATAAACAGAAGACTTTGTACTGTTTCTCCACAGACCACGTTCTCTGATGATTAGGTATCTTGAATTTGGTAACCAGTAAAAGCTGTAGGCACACTTCCAGAGGTGTGGCTAAGACTTGTTTAGGCGAATCAAATGCTGTCATGAAAAGTTTTAGGAGATAATTATCTTGGGAGACTGTAATGTCCCATGATAACACTTTCTGGAAGCTGCTCTGTGGTCCTTGGCCCATGTTACCACGATACAGAATGCAAGCAGGGTTGCCAGGCAACTTTTATGAACCAACATTCTGTCACTTTCTAGTGCCCCTCCTGCATGCTAAAAGGAGTATACCCACCAATGAACTAACCTTACATCCTCACCGAGTTTCTCACAAAAACAAAACAGGACTCTTTCTTTTGAGTTCTACATATTTACCAGTCTCTCAAGCTACAACATGCCTGTAGTGACATAAGCATGAAAACGAAAGCATCATTGTGCCATTCAAGTACAATGATGAGTATTTTAACCCTGTTTTCTATGCTTCAATATTCTAATTTCTAGAATGGAAACAACAGAATTAATCGCCTCTACCATAATCCTTTTCTCTTTTATGAAAATAAAATAAACTCCTCTTCATTTTCTTACCTTTAGAGGAGCTTGATCCCATGATTACTCAGAGTTGTTTAGATTTGCATTATGCTGATGATTAAGGATTTTGAGCAGTGTCTTCTGTTTCTTTCAGTCATTTTGGATTCCTCAATTGACTGTTCTCTATTAAGTCCTATACCCCGCTTTCTAAGATGGTTATTTAGAGTTATTTATTGTTGGTGGTGTGTCATGTTATCAGCCCGACAGAGTTCATGAGATGAGATTTCCTGATCAGGAGATTATATAGTTATTCCGTTTTTAAAATCGGTGGTCACTGTGTCCTTCGTGGGTCAGTTATGTTGTAACCTCGGAGAAACTGATGATGCGAAACAGTACAGTTTTTTTAAAATCGTGTCATCATTCGATTGTTAAAAATGTACTACTACGTAAACAGTAATCACTGTATGAGGCAGTGTCCCCCATTCTCTGGGCACGGCTTCTGGTACCGATCTGCTGCTGTGTCAATCCCACAGCAGCCACATGACGGATGACACCATCATTACTTACGCAATCAAGTAAGTTAATAATGGGATGGTCCTCCATACTTAACTTTCATAAGATGGAACCAAACTCCAGTGATTGTCAAGGAAGGAGTACTTAGATGATTAAATACTGCCACGTGATTTACTCCCATGGAGGATTGGCCCTAGTCCAGTCAAGAAGTACAACATCTTCATCGACTCAAATAATGAATATATAATGAAAAATGATTGAGTAATGTCATGGTGGTGCATACTTAAATCCCACATGGAGTAGTCAGACTGGTCTCTTCCTGGAATAATGATTTATTTATAAAATTAAATTGATAACTAATCAGCTGGCGTTTTATACTAACACTGACGAGATGGCACCAAAGTCCTAAAACTATCGCTGATGTGATGACCTATTTACAGAGCTAAATGATGAAGTAA
The DNA here is from genome assembly GCF_943737965.1 of Phodopus roborovskii. Taxonomy (NCBI): domain Eukaryota; kingdom Metazoa; phylum Chordata; class Mammalia; order Rodentia; family Cricetidae; genus Phodopus; species Phodopus roborovskii. Next base: position 19,724 of record NW_026125860.1, on the reverse strand, counting down.
TGAGATGATGTTCCATCGTCTACTCACAAAATCTGACTCCAAAAGGGACTTAGGGTCCATAACATTAGCTGTATTTCAAATACGTAATTAAGTGATGAATTATTATTTAATTTCCTAGTTTAACCGGTAAATAAGTAAGTGTACTATTAGATGATGCGATGTTCTGGCACGATGGACTCCCCTAAGGAGGCTAAAAACTTTAGTGGTCACTGAATACATAATGACAGATTTTCATAATTCAATGAATAAATATTAAACTAGTGCATGGTGTTATATGCACGAAACCTAAAGATTGATCAATACTGAAGAGTCATTGAGTTCTTAATCATAGATTTGAACAATAAAATGAATGAATGAAAAGATAAGTTCTCATAATTCACCCCTAGAGAGATAACAAAACGATATCAATATTGATTTAAATAAATAAATATTGAAATCACAAGAGACATTTTAACACCAACAAGGGGGCTCCAGACTCCACTCTTCCTGGAGTAGAAAAAGACAGATTTAAATAATGAAAGCATAAGATTGTTAGATCGTCTGTCACACTTGAGTCACACCAGGTGGCACCACACTTCAGGGTTCACAGATTATATAATGAAACAATTTAATAATTACATCTTTACATATCTAATTCGTTGAAATTTTTGGTATCATCAATTCTTGGGCAGATTTGCCAGATATGAAAACGGATGCTGTCATCACAGATTTTTTAATATTCCATCAGTTAATCGTCAGATAATCATACTTTCTTGCCTGGTGAATTCTGTTGGCCTGACATCCTCACCGGTGCCTGAATCTCTGTTGTGTTGCGGCAGGACCTGAGTTGATTGGCCCATTCCTGGCATACCAGTAGTAGCCAAAATGTTGATATCAGCTGAAAAGGTGGCTGCAGAAGGGGCATCAACCGCATAGCTGAGAGAGAGATGTTCTTCCGTGTTCTGAGTCGTCATCCTTTTGCCAGGTCTCGGTGATGGTGCCGACCTCCTAGTGCCGCTACATCTTCTAGACGTAGACCACAACCGATGTGAAGATGTGGAGGAAGAGCAAGTAGTCAACACCCAGACCACCATGCAGACCTTGGAAAAGTTATTGTACTTCTCGGGGGGCACAATGCAATTTTCTGGACTCTATTCTACAGCATTCCTAGTGGTCTGGAAGACGCATAGACATTCAGAAAATGCTCTGCCCATGTCTACAAGTTTCCTAATTTGTCGCTGACAGATATCTGCAACCTAATAATAATCGGTGTTGGCATTGTCTGTCGTTTAAGTAATTTAAAGAACTAAATAAGTCAGTGATAGCTAACGGTCCCAATAAAGAGGTGATGTAGCATTTAATTGGCTGGGAAGTATGGCCAGAATCCAGTCATGAAGAATGTCATCATCATCCATTGAAACCATGAATCATAAACTGTGATGATATTGCACATTAACGCCACAAGAGGGAGCTTGACGGGTCTCTTCATAGAATGGACAAATTTTGGTTTACATAATTACACACAGATTTACATTATCTTGGGATTTAACACAGATTGTCAATTTAAATACATTAATTATGTAATTAGGTGATCTGTGGCACCAGATTCCAGGTGTCATGGACGATATAATCATTGTTTTGTATAATTAAATAATCAAATAATGAGTTCATGTAACATCATCCACTTCCCTAAGGTGGCTCCAAACCAGGCTCATGAACGATGCAGTCATGATTAATTTAAATATTTTAACTGTATAATTGATATTAAGATGGTCTATGATAATTACCTCCCACATCGCCAAACCATAATCCACTGATCATGGATTATCTAATGTCCTATTTTAATAATCAAATAACAACATAATCAGAGGACGAAATGGTCTGCCATTCTCCACACAATTTTCTCTCAGTTGCCTCCCACATGATTGTGGAAAACTCTCAGGTTCATCCCTTATTTAATCGCAGAACACAGTAGTAACATGTTTAAATGCTGAACTGTCATTGTGTATGCAGGGTTTTTAGAAGATATCACATATTTAATGTTGGAAGGCTGCCTCAAAAGAGATGGACTGAAATCTAATAATCGCTAAGTCTACTCTAACAAACGGATTATCACCTTCCTGAAGGAAGTCAACGATGTCAAACTCACCTTTTTGATGAATAATTGTAGTCTTATTATCTTTTGCTCCATAGATTTACTTCTGAGCAGAGAGAGTATTCATAAACAGAAGACTCTGAACTGTTTCTCCACAGACTATGTTCTCTGATGATTAGGTAATCTTGAATTTGGTAACCAGGAAAAGCTGTAGGCACGCTTCCAGAGGTGTGGCTCTGACTTGGTTAGGCGAATCAAATGCTGTCATGAAAAGTTTTAGGAGATAGTTGTCTTGGCAGACTGTAATGTCCCATGCTAACACTTTCTCGAAGCTGCTCTCTCGTCCTTGGCCCATGATACCAGAATACAGAATGCAAGGAGGATTGCCAGGCAACATTTATGCACCAACGTTCTGTCACATTCTAGTACCCCTCCCCCAGGCTAAAACGAGTATACCCACCGGTGAACTAACCCTACAGCCTCACTGAGTTTCTCACAAAAACAAACCAGGGCTCTTTCTTTTGAGTTCTACATATTTACCCGTCTCTCAAGCTACAACATGCTTATAGTGACATAAGCATGAAAACGAAAGAATCATTGTGCCATTCAAGTACAATGATGAGTATTTTACTCTTGTTTTCAATTCTTCAATTTGGTAATTTCTAGAATGGAAACAATAGAGTTAATCGCCTCTACCATAATCCTTTTCTCTTTATTGAAAATAAAATAAACTCCTCTTCATCCTCTTACCATTAGAGGAGCTTGATCACATGGTTTCTCAGAGTTGTTTAGATTTGCATTAGGCTGACGATTAAGGATTTTGAGGAGTGTCTTATGTTTCTTTCAGTCATTTTGGATTCCTCAATTGTCTGTTCTCTATTAAGTCCTGTACCCCGGTTTCTAAGACGGTTATTTAGAGTTATTTATTGTTGGTGGTGTGTCATGTTATCAGCCCGACAGAGTTCATGAGATGAGATTCCCTGATCAGGAGATTATACAGTTATTCCGTTTTTAAAATCGGTGGTCACTGTGTCCTTCCTGGGTCAGTTCCATTGCAACCTCGCAGGAACTGATGATGCGAAACAGTGCGGTTTTTTTTTTAAATCGTGTTATCATTCGATTATGAAAAATGTACTACTACGTAATCAGTAATCACTGTATGAGGCAGTGTCCCCCATTCTCTGGACACTGCTTCTGGTACCGATCTGCTGCTGTGTCAATCCCACAGCAGACACATGACAGATGACACCATCATTACTTACGCAATCAAGTAAGTTAATAATGGGATGGTCCTCCATACCTAACTTTCATAAGAAGGAACCAAACTCCAGTGATTGTCAAGGAAGGAGGACTTAGATGATTAAATACTGCCACGTGATTAACTCCCATGGAGGAATGGCCCTACTCCACTCAAGAAGAACAACATCTTCATCGACTCAAATAATGAATATATAATGAAAAATGATTGAGTAATGTCATGGTGGTGCATACTTAAATCCCACATGGAGTAGTCAGACTGGTCTCTTCCTGGAATAATGATTTATTTATAAAATTAAATTGATAATTAATTAGCTGGCGGTTTATACTAACACTGACGAGATGGCACCAAAGTCCTAAAGCTATCGCTGATGTAATGACCTATTTACAGAGCTAAATGATGAAGTAATGAGATGATGTTCCATCGTCTACTCACAAAATCTGACTCCAAAAGGGACTTAGGTTCCATAACATTACCTGTGTTTCAAATACGTTAATTAAGTGATGAATTATTATTTAATTTCCTAGTTTAACCGGTAAATAAGTAAGTGTACTATTAGATGATGCGATGTTCTGGCACGATGGACTCCCCTAAGGAGGCTAAAAACTTTAGTGGTCACTGAATACATAATGACAGATTTTCATAATTCAATGAATAAATATTAAACTAGTGCATGGTGTTATATGCACGAAACCTAAAGATTGATCAATACTGAAGAGTCATTGGGTTCTTAATCATAGATTTGAACAATAAAATGAATGAAAGAAAAGATAAGTTCTCATAATTCACCCCTAGAGAGATAACAAAACGATATCAATATTGATTTAAATAAATAAATATTGAAATCACAAGAGACATTTTAACACCAACAAGGGGCTCCAGACTCCACTCTCCTGGAGTAGAAAAAGACAGATTTAAATAATGAAAGCATAAGATTGTTAGATCGTCTGTCACACTTGAGTCACACCAGGTGGCACCACACTTCAGGGTTCACAGATTATATAATGAAACAATTTAATAATTACATCTTTACATATCTAATTCGTTGAAATTTTTGGTATCATCAATTCTTGGGCAGATTTGCCAGATATGAAAACGGATGCTGTCATCACAGATTTTTTAATATTCCATCAGTTAATCGTCAGATAATCATACTTTCTTGCCTGGTGAATTCTGTTGGCCTGACATCCTCACAGGTGCCTGAATCTCTGTTGTGTTGCAGCAGGACCTGAGTTAATTGGCCCATTCCTGGCATACCAGTAGTAGCCAAAATGCTGATATCAGCTGAAAAGGTGGCTGCAGAAGGGGCATCGACATCATAGCTGAGAGAGAGATGTTCTTCCGTGTTCTGAGTCGTCATCCTTTTGCCAGGTCTCGGTGATGGTGCCGACCTCCTAGTGCCGCTACATCTTCTAGACGTAGACCACAACCGATGTGAAGATGTGGAGGAAGAGCAAGTAGTCAACACCCAGACCACCATGCAGACCTTGGAAAAGTTATTGTACTTCTCGGAGGGCACCATGCAATCTTCTGGACTCTATTCTCCAGCATTCCTAGTGGTATGGAAGACGCATAGACATTCAGAAAATGCTCTGCCCATGTCTACAAGTTTCCTAATTTGTCGCTGACAGATATCTGCAACCTAATAATAATCGGTGTTGGCATTGTCTGTCGTTTAAGTAATTTAAAGAACTAAATAAGTCAGTGATAGCTAACGGTCCCAATAAAGAGGTGATGTAGCATTTAATTGGCTGGGAAGTGTGGCCAGACTCCAGTCATGAAGAATGTCATCATCATCCATTGAAACCATGAATCATAAACTGTGATGATATTGCACATTAACGCCACAAGATGGAGCTTGACGGGTCTCTTCATGGAATGGACAATTTTTGGTTTACATAATTACACACAGATTTACATTATCTTGGGGATTAACACAGATTGTCAATTTAAATACATTAATTATGTAATTAGATGATCTGTGGCACCAGATTCCAGGTGTCATGGACGATATAATCATTGTTTTGTATAATTAAATAATCAAATAATGAGTTCATGTAACATCATCCACTTCCCTAAGGTGGCCCCAAACCAGGCTCATGAACGATGCTGTCGTGATTAATGTAAATATTTTAACTATATAATTGATATTAAGATGGTCTATGATAATTGCCTCCCACATCGCGTAACCACAATCCACTGATCATGGATTATCTAATATCCTATTTTAATAATCAAATAACATAATCAGAGGACGAAATGGTCTGCCATTCTCCACACAATTTTATCTCAGTTGCCTCCCACATGATTGTGGGAAACTCCCAGGTTCATCCCTTATTTAATTAAATAAGTAAGTGATAGCTAACTGTCCCAATAAAGAGGTGATATAGCATTTAATTGGCTGGGAAGTATGGCCAGACTCCAGTCATGAAGAATGTCATCATCATCCATTGAAACCATGAATCATAAACTGTGATGATATTGCACATTAACACCACAAGAGGGAGCTTGACGGGTCTCTTCATGGAATGGACAATTTTTGGTTTACATAATTACACACAGATTTGCATTATCTTGGGGATTAACACAGATTGTCAATTTAAATACATTGATTATGTAATCAGATGATCTGTGGCACCAGATTCCAGGTGTCATGGACGATATAATCATTGCTTTGTATAATTAAATAATCAAATATTGAGTTCATGTAACATCATCCACTTCCCTACAGTGGCTCCAAACCAGGCCCATAAACGATGCTGTGGTGATTAATTTAAATATTTTAACTATATAATTGATATTAAGATGGTCTATGATACTTGCCTCCCACATCGCGTAACCACAATCCACTAATCATGGATTATCTAATGTCCTATTTTTATAATCAAATAACAACATAATCAGAGGACGAAATGGTCTGCCATTCTCCACACAATTTTCTCTCAGTTGCCTCCCACATGATTGTGGGAAACTCCCAGGTTCATCCCTTATTTAATCGCAGAGCACAGGAGTAACATGTTTAAATGCTGAACTGTCATTGTGTATGCAGGGTTTGTAGAAGATATCACATATTTAATGTTGGACGGCTGCCTCAAAAGAGATGGACTGAAATCTAATAATCGCTAAGTCTACTCTATCAAACGGATTATCACCTTCCTGAAGAGAGCCAACAATGTCAAACTCACCTTTTTGATGAATAATCGTATCTTATTATCTTTTGCTCCATAGTTTTACTTCTGAGGAGAGAGAGTATTCATAAACAGAAGACTCTGAACTGTTTCTCCACAGACTATGTTCTCTGATGATTAGGTAATCTTGAATTTGGTAACCAGGAAAAGCTGTAGGCACACTTCCAGAGATGTGGCTCTGACTTGGTTAGGCGAATCAAATGCTGTCATGAAAAGGTTTAGGAGATAGTTATCTTGGCAGACTGTAATGTCCATGATAAAACTTTCTCGAAGCTGCTCTCTCGTCCTTGGCCCACGATACCAGGATACAGAATGCAAGGAGGGTTGCCAGGCAACATTTATGAACCAACATTCTGTCACATTCTAGTGCCGCTCCCACAGGCTTAAAGGAGTATACCCACCGGTGAACTAACCCTACAGCCTCACTGAGTTTCTCACAAAAACAAAGCAGGGCTCTTTCTTTTGAGTTCTACATATTTACCCGTCTCTCAAGCTACAACATGCCTATAGTGACAGAAGCATGAAAACGAAAGAATCATTGTGCCATTCAAGTACAATGATGAGTATTTTACTCTTGTTTTCAATTCTTCAATTTGCTAATTCCTAGAATGGAAACAATACAGTTAATCGCCTCTACCATAATCCTTTACTCTTTATTGAAAATAAAATAGACTCCTCTTCATCCTCTTACCATTAGAGGAGCTTGATCCCATGGTTTCTCAGAGTTGTTTAGATTTGCATTAGGCTGATGATTAAGGATTTTGAGCAGTGTCTTATGTTTCTTTCAGTCATTTTGGATTCCTCAATTGACTCTTCTCTATTAAGTCCTGTACCCCATATTCTAAGATGGTTATTTAGAGTTATTTATTCTTGGTGGTGTGTCATGTTATCAACCCGACAGAGTTCATGAGATGAGATTCCCTGATCAGGAGATTATACAGTTATTCCTTTTTTAAAATCGGTGGTCACTGTGTCCTTCATGGGTCAGTTCCGTTGCAACCTCGCAGAAACTGATGATGCAAAACAGTACAGTTTTTTTTAAAATCGTGTAATCATTTGATTGTTAAAAATGTACTACTACGTAATCAGTAATCACTGTATGAGGCAGTGTCCCCCATTCTCTGGGCACTGCTTCTGGTGCCGATCTGCTGCTGTGACAATCCCACAGCAGCCACATGACGGATGACACCATCATTACTTACGCAATCAAGTAAGTTAATAATTGGATAGTCCTCCATACTTAACTATCATAAGATGGAACCAAACCCCAGTGATTGTCAAAGAAGTAGTACTTAGATGATTAAATACTGCCACGTGATTAACTCCCATGGAGGAATGGCCCTACTCCAGTCAAGAAGAACATCTTCATCGATTCAAATAATTAATATATAATGAAAATTTTTAAATAATGTCATGGTGGTGCATACTTAAATCCCACATGGAGTAGTCAGACTGATCTCTTCCTGGAATAATGATTTATTTATACAATTAAATTGATAATTAATTAGCTGGCGTTTTACATTAACACTGACGAGATGGCACCAAAGTCCTAAAACTATCGCTGATGTAATGACATAATTACAGAGCTAAATGATGAAGTAATGAGATGATGTTACATCGTCTACTCACAAAATCTGACTCCAAAAGGGACTTAGGGTCCATAACATTACTTGCATTTCAAATACGTTAATTAAATGATGAATTATTATTTAATTTCCTAGTTTAACAGGTAAATAAGTAAGTGTACTATTAGATGATGCTATGTTCTGGCACGATGGACTCCCCTAAGGAGGCTAAAATCTTCACTGGTCACTGAATACATAATGACAGATTTTCATAATTCAATGAATAAACATTAAAATAGTGGATGGCTTTTTATGCGCGAAACCTAAAGATTGATCAATACTGAAGAGTCATTGACTTCTTAATCATAGATTTGAACAAGAAAATGAATGAATGAAGAGATAATTTCTCATAATTCACCCCTAGAGAGATAACACAATGATATCAACATTGATTTAAATAAATAAATAATGAAATCACAAGAGACATTTTAACACCAACAAGGGAGCTCCAGACTCCACTCTTCCTGGAGTAGAAAAGACAGATTTAAATCATGAAAGCATCAGATTGTTAGATCGTCTGTCACACTTGAGTCACACAAGGTGGTACCACACTTCAGGGTTCACAGATTATATAATGAAACAATTTAATAATTACATCTTTACATATCTAAGTCGTTGAACTTATTCATATCATCAACTCCTGGGCAGACATGCCAGATATGAAAACGGAGGCTGTCATAACGGATTTTTAATATTCCATCAGTTATTCGTCAGATAATCATACTTTCTTGCCTGGTGAATTCTGTAGGTCTGACATCCTCAACGGTGCCTGAATCTCTGTTGTGTTGCTGCAGGACCTGAGGTAATTGGCCCATTCCTGGCATACCAGTAGTAGCCAAAATGTTGATATCAGCTGAAAAGGTGGCTGCAGCAGGGGCTTCAACAGCATAGCTGAGAGAGACATGTTCTTCTGTGTTCTGAGTCATCATCCTTTTGCCAGGTCTCGGTGATGGTGCCGACCTCCTAGTGCCACTACATCTTCTAGACGTAGACCACAACAGATGTGAAGATGTGGAGGAAGAGCAAGTAGTCAACACCCAGACCACCATGCAGACCTTGGTAAAGTTCTTGTTCTTCTCGGAGGGCACCATGCAATCTTCTGGACTCTATTCTCCAGCATTCCTAGTGGTCTGGAAGATGCATAGACATTCAGAAAATGCTCTGCCCATGTCTACAAGTTTCCTAATTTGTCGCTGACAGATATTTGCAACCTAAAATTAATCGGTGTTGGCATTGTCTGTCGTTTAAGTAATTTAAAGAACTAAATAAGTCAGTGATAGCTAACTGTCCCAATAAAGAGGTGATGTAGCATTTAACTGGCAGGGAGGTATGGCCAGACTCCAGTCATGAAGAATGTCATCATCATCCATTGGAACCATGAATCATAAACTGTGATGATACTGCACATTATCTCCACAAGAGGGAGCTTTACGGGAAACTTCATGGAATGGACAATTTTTGGTTTACATAATTACACGCATATTTACTTTATCTTGGGGATTAACACAGATTGTCAATTTAAATACATTAATTATGTAATTAGGTGATATGTGGCTCTAGATTCCAGGTGTCATGGACGATATAATCATTGTTTTATATAACTAAATAATCAAATAAAGAGTTCATGTAACATCATCCACTTCCCTAAGGTGGCTCCAAACCAGGCTCTTGAATGATGCTGTCGTGATTAATTCAAATATTTTAACTACATAATTGTTGTTAAGATAGTTTATAATAATTGCCTCCCACATCGTGTCACCGCAATCCACTGATCATGGATTATCTAATGTCCTATTTTAATAGACATATAACAACATAATCAGAGGATGAAATGATCTGCCATGCTCCACACAATTGAGTCTCAGTTGACTCCCACATGATTGTGGGAAACTCCCAGATCCATCCCTTATTTAATCGCAGAGCACAGAAGGAACATGTTTAAATGCTGAACTGTAATGGTGTATGCAGTGTTTTTAGAAGATATCACATATTTAATGTTGGACGGCTGCCTCAAAAGAAATGGACTGAAATCTAATAATCGCTAAGTATACTCTAACAAACGGATTATCACCTTCCTGAAGGAAGTCAACAATGTCAAACTCACCTTTTTGATGAATAATCGTGAGTCTTATTATCTTTTGTTCCATAGTTTTACTTCTGAGGAGAGAGAGTATTCATAAACAGAAGTCTCTGAACTGTTTCTCCACAGCCTATGTCCCCTGATGAGGTAATCTTGCATTTGGTAACCAGTAAAGCCGTAGGCAAACTTCCAGAGGTATGGCTATGACTTGGTTAGGCGAATCAAATGCTGTCATGAAAAGTTTTAGGAGATAGTTATCTTGGGAGACTGTAATGTCCCAAGATAACTCTTTCTCGAAGCTGCTCTCTCGTCCTTGGCCCATGATACCAGGATACAGAATGCAAGCAGGTTTGCCAGGCTACATTTATGAACCAACATTCTGTCACATTCTAGTGCCCCTCCCACAGGCTTAAAGGAGTATACCCACCAATGAACTAACCTTACAGCCTCACTGAGTTTCTCACAAAAACAAAGCAGGGCTCTTTCTTTTGAGTTCTACATATTTACCAGTCTCTCAAGCTACAACATGCCTATAGTGACATAAGCATGAAAAGGAAAGCATCATTGTGCCATTCAAGTACAGTGATGAGTATTTTAAACCTGTTTTCTATGCTTCAATTTGCTAATTTCTAGAATGGAAACAATACAGTTAATCGCCTCTACCATAATCCTTTTCCCTTTCTTGAAAATAAAATAAATTCCTCTTCATCCTCTTACCATTAGAGGAGCTTGACCCCATGGTTTCTCAGAGTTGTGTAGATTTGCATTAGGCTGATGATTAAGGATTTTGAGCAGTGTCTTATGTTTCTTTCAGTCATTTTGGATTCCTCAATTGACTTTTCTCTATTAAGTCCTGTATCCTGCTTTCTAATATGGTTATTTAGAGTGATTAATTGTTGGTGGTGTGTCATGTTAACAGCCCGACAGAGTTCATTAGATGAGATTCTCTGATCAGGAGATTATTCAGTTATTCCATTTTTAAAATAGGTGGTCACTGTGTCCTTCATGGGTCAGTTCTGTTGCAACCGCTCAGAAACTGATGATGCGAAACAGTACAGTTTTTTCAAATCGTGTAATCATTCGATTGTTAAAAATCTACTATTACGTAATCAGTAATCACTGCATAAGGCAGTGTCCTCCATTCTCTGGGCACTGCTTCTGGTACCGATCTCCTGCTCTGTCAATCCCACAACAGCCACATGAGGGATGACACCATCATTACTTACGCAATCAAGTAAGTTAAAAATTGGATAGTCCTCCATACTTAACTTTCAAAAGATGGAACCATACTCCAGTGATTGCCAAGGAAGTAGAACTTAGATGATTAATTAATGCCACGTGATTAACTCCCATGGAGGAATGGCCCGACTCCCGTCAAGAAGAACAACATCTTCATCGATTGAAATAATTAATATATAATGAAAAAATGATTGAAAAATGACATGGTGGTGCACACTTAAATCCCACATGGAGTAGTCAGAATGACCTCTTCCTGGAATAATGATGTTTTTAAAAAATTAAATTGATAATTAATTAGTGGGCCTTTTATAGTAACACTGACGAGATGGCACCAAAGTCCTAAACCTATCGCTGATGTAAAGATCTATTTACACAGCTAAATGATGAAGTAATGAGATGATATTACATCATCACCTCCAAAAATCTGACTCCAAAAGGGACTTAGGGTCCATAACATTACCTGTATTGTAAATATGTCAATTAAATGATGAATTATTACCTAATTTCCTAGTTTAACAGTTAAAGAAGCAAGTGTAGTATTAGATTATGTGATGGTCTGGTACAACGGTCTCCCCTAAGGAGGCTCAAAACTCCAGTGATCACTGAATACATAATGACAGATTTTCATAATTAAATGAATAAACATTAAACAAGTGGGTGGTGTTTTATGTGTGAAGCCTAAATGATTGCTCAATACTGAATAGACATTGAGTTCTTAATCTTAGATTTGAACAAAAAATGAATGAATAAAGAGAAAGTTTCTCATAATTCACACTTAGAAAGATAACAAAATGATATCAACATTGATTTAAATAAGGAAAGGAAGAAAGAAAGAAAGAATTCCCAAGATACAATTGAACACCAACATGGTGGATCAAGACTACACTCTTCCTGGAGTAGAAAAAAAGATTTGAAGAATGAAATAATCAGATATTTAGATAGTCTGTCACACTTGAGTCACACAAGGTGGCGCCAAACTTCAGGGATCACAGATTATATAATGAAAGAATTTAATAATTACATCTTTAAATATGTAAGCCGTTGACCTTTTTTTGTAACATCAATTCCTGGGCAGACTTGCCAGGTATGAAACTGTATGCTGTCATCACACAATTTTAAAATGCCATCAGTTAATCGTCAGATAATCATACTGTCTTGCGTGATGAATTCTGTTGGCTTGAACTCATCACAAGCGCCTGAATCTAAGTTGTGTTGTGGCAGGACGTGAGATAATGGGCCCAATTCTGGCATAGCAGTAGTAGGCACAATGTTGATAACAGCTGAAAAGATGGCTACAGCAGGGGCATCACCAGCATAGCTGAGAGAGAGAGATGTTCCTCCGTGTTCTGAGTCGTCATCCTTTTGCCAGGTCTCGGTGATGGTGCCGACCTCCTAGTGCCACTCCTTCTTCTCATGGCAGATCACAACCGGTGTGAAGATGTGGAGGAAGAGCAGGTAGTCAACACCCAGACCACCGTGCCGGCCTTGATGAAGTCCTTGTACTTATGGGAGGGCACCGTGCAACATTCTGGACTCAATCACCCAGCATCCCTCGTACTCTGGGAGATGCATAGATCATTCAGAAAACGCTCTGCCCATGTCTACAACTTTCCTAACCTTGTCCCTGACAGGTATTTGCACCCTAACGGTAATCGGTGATGGCACTGTCCTTCGTTTGCATAATTTAAAGAATTAAATAAGTTAGTAATAGCTAACTGTCACAATAAATAGGGGATGTAGCATTTTACTGGCAGGGAAGCATGGCCAGACTCCATTCATGAAGGATGTCATCATCACCAATTAAGTCAATGAATCATAAAATGTGTAGATATTGCACATTATCTCCACAAGAGGGAGCTTTACAAGTCTCTTCATGGAATGGAGGATTGTTGTCTACATAACTATACAAATATTTACATTATACTGGGGATTAACACAGATTGTCAGTTTAAAGTAATTAATTACGTAATTAGGTGATCTGTGGCACCAGATTCCAGCTGTCATGGACGATAAAATCATTGTTTTATATAACTAAATAATCAAATAATGAGTTCATGTAACATCATCCACTTCCCTAAGGTGGCTCCAAACCAGGCTCATGAACGATGCTGTCGTGATTAATTTACATATTTTAACTACATAATTGATATTAAGATAGTCTATAAAAATTACCTCCCACATCGCGTCACCACAATCCACTGATCATGGATTATCTAATGTCCAATTTTAATAAACAAATAACAACATAATCAGAGGATGAAATGGTCTGCCATGCTCCACACAATTGAGTCTCAGTTGACTCCCACATGATTGTGGGAAATTCCAAGTTTCATCCCTTATTTAATCGCAGAGCAGTGTAGTAACATGTTTAAATTCTGAACTCTCATTGTGTATGCAGGGTTTTGAGAAGATATCACATATTTAATGTTGGATGGCTGCCTCAAAAGAGATGGACTGAAATCTAACAATCGCTAAGTCTACTCTAACAAACAGATTATCACCTTCCTGAAGGAATTCAACAATGTCAAACTCACCTTTTTGATGAATAATCGTGAGTCTTATTATCATTTGTTCCATAGTTTTACTTCTGAGGAGAGAGAGTATTCATAAACAGAAGTCTCTGAACTGTTTCTCCACAGCCTATGTCCCCTGATGAGGTAATCTTGCATTTGGTAACCAGTAAAAGCCGTAGGCAAACTTCCAGAGGTATGGCTATGACTTGGTTAGGCGAATCAAATGCTGTCATGAAAAGTTTTAGGAGATAGTTATCTTGGGAGACTGTAATGTCCCAAGATAACTCTTTCTCAAGCTGCTCTCTCGTCCTTGGCCCATGATACCAGGATACAGAATGCAAGCAGGTTTGCCAGGCTACATTTATGAACCAACATTCTGTCACATTCTAGTGCCCCTCCCACAGGCTTAAAGGAGTATACCCACCAATGAACTAACCTTACAGCCTCACTGAGTTTCTCACAAAAACAAAGCAGGGCTCTTTCTTTTGAGTTCTACATATTTACCCGTCTCTCAAGCTACAACATGCCTATAGTGACATAAGCATGAAAAGGAAAGCATCATTGTGCCATTCAAGTACAGTGATGAGTATTTTAAACCTGTTTTCTATGCTTCAATTTGCTAATTTCTAGAATGGAAACAATACAGTTAATCGCCTCTACCATAATCCTTTTCCCTTTCTTGAAAATAAAATAAATTCCTCTTCATCCTCTTACCATTAGAGGAGCTTGACCCCATGGTTTCTCAGAGTTGTGTAGATTTGCATTAGGCTGATGATTAAGGATTTTGAGCAGTGTCTTATGTTTCTTTCAGTCATTTTGGATTCCTCAATTGACTTTTCTCTATTAAGTCCTGTATCCTGCTTTCTAATATGGTTATTTAGAGTGATTAATTGTTGGTGGTGTGTCATGTTATCAGCCCGACAGAGTTCATTAGATGAGATTCTCTGATCAGGAGATTTTTCAGTTATTCCATTTTTAAAATAGGTGGTCACTGTGTCCTTCATGGGTCAGTTCTGTTGCAACCGCTCAGAAACTGATGATGCGAAACAGTACAGTTTTTTCAAATCGTGTAATCATTCGATTGTTAAAAATCTACTATTACGTAATCAGTAATCACTGCATAAGGCAGTGTCCTCCATTCTCTGGGCACTGCTTCTGGTACCGATCTCCTGCTCTGTCAATCCCACAACAGCCACATGAGGGATGACACCATCATTACTTACGCAATCAAGTAAGTTAAAAATTGGATAGTCCTCCATACTTAACTTTCAAAAGATGGAACCATACTCCAGTGATTGCCAAGGAAGTAGAACTTAGATGATTAATTAATGCCACGTGATTAACTCCCATGGAGGAATGGCCCGACTCCCGTCAAGAAGAACAACATCTTCATCGATTGAAATAATTAATATATAATGAAAAAATGATTGAAAAATGACATGGTGGTGCACACTTAAATCCCACATGGAGTAGTCAGAATGACCTCTTCCTGGAATAATGATGTTTTTAAAAAATTAAATTGATAATTAATTAGTGGGCCTTTTATAGTAACACTGACGAGATGGCACCAAAGTCCTAAACCTATCGCTGATGTAAAGATCTATTTACACAGCTAAATGATGAAGTAATGAGATGATATTACATCATCACCTCCAAAAATCTGACTCCAAAAGGGACTTAGGGTCCATAACATTACCTGTATTGTAAATATGTCAATTAAATGATGAATTATTACCTAATTTCCTAGTTTAACAGTTAAAGAAGCAAGTGTAGTATTAGATTATGTGATGGTCTGGTACAACGGTCTCCCCTAAGGAGGCTCAAAACTCCAGTGATCACTGAATACATAATGACAGATTTTCATAATTAAATGAATAAACATTAAACAAGTGGGTGGTGTTTTATGTGTGAAGCCTAAATGATTGCTCAATACTGAATAGACATTGAGTTCTTAATCTTAGATTTGAACAAAAAATGAATGAATAAAGAGAAAGTTTCTCATAATTCACACTTAGAATGATAACAAAATGATATCAACATTGATTTAAATAAGGAAAGGAAGAAAGAAAGAAAGAATTCCCAAGATACAATTGAACACCAACATGGTGGATCAAGACTACACTCTTCCTGGAGTAGAAAAAAGATTTGAAGAATGAAATAATCAGATATTTAGATAGTCTGTCACACTTGAGTCACACAAGGTGGCGCCAAACTTCAGGGATCACAGATTATATAATGAAAGAATTTAATAATTACATCTTTAAATATGTAAGCCATTGACCTTTTTTTGTAACATCAATTCCTGGGCAGACTTGCCAGGTATGAAACTGTATGCTGTCATCACACAATTTTAAAATGCCATCAGTTAATCGTCAGATAATCATACTGTCTTGCGTGATGAATTCTGTTGGCTTGAACTCATCACAAGCGCCTGAATCTAAGTTGTGTTGTGGCAGGACGTGAGATAATGGGCCCAATTCTGGCATAGCAGTAGTAGGCACAATGTTGATAACAGCTGAAAAGATGGCTACAGCAGGGGCATCACCAGCATAGCTGAGAGAGAGAGATGTTCCTCCGTGTTCTGAGTCGTCATCCTTTTGCCAGGTCTCGGTGATGGTGCCGACCTCCTAGTGCCACTCCTTCTTCTCATGGCAGATCACAACCGGTGTGAAGATGTGGAGGAAGAGCAGGTAGTCAACACCCAGACCACCGTGCCGGCCTTGATGAAGTCCTTGTACTTATGGGAGGGCACCGTGCAACATTCTGGACTCAATCACCCAGCATCCCTCGTACTCTGGGAGATGCATAGATCATTCAGAAAACGCTCTGCCCATGTCTACAACTTTCCTAACCTTGTCCCTGACAGGTATTTGCACCCTAACGGTAATCGGTGATGGCACTGTCCTTCGTTTGCATAATTTAAAGAATTAAATAAGTTAGTAATAGCTAACTGTCACAATAAATAGGGGATGTAGCATTTTACTGGCAGGGAAGCATGGCCAGACTCCATTCATGAAGGATGTCATCATCACCAATTAAGTCAATGAATCATAAAATGTGTAGATATTGCACATTATCTCCACAAGAGGGAGCTTTACAAGTCTCTTCATGGAATGGAGGATTGTTGTCTACATAACTATACAAATATTTACATTATACTGGGGATTAACACAGATTGTCAGTTTAAAGTAATTAATTACGTAATTAGGTGATCTGTGGCACCAGATTCCAGCTGTCATGGACGATAAAATCATTGTTTTATATAACTAAATAATCAAATAATGAGTTCATGTAACATCATCCACTTCCCTAAGGTGGCTCCAAACCAGGCTCATGAACGATGCTGTCGTGATTAATTTACATATTTTAACTACATAATTGATATTAAGATGGTCTATAAAAATTACCTCCCACATCGCGTCACCACAATCCACTGATCATGGATTATCTAATGTCCAATTTTAATAAACAAATAACAACATAATCAGAGGATGAAATGGTCTGCCATGCTCCACACAATTGAGTCTCAGTTGACTCCCACATGATTGTGGGAAATTCCAAGTTTCATCCCTTATTTAATCGCAGAGCAGTGTAGTAACATGTTTAAATTCTGAACTCTCATTGTGTATGCAGGGTTTTGAGAAGATATCACATATTTAATGTTGGATGGCTGCCTCAAAAGAGATGGACTGAAATCTAACAATCGCTAAGTCTACTCTAACAAACAGATTATCACCTTCCTGAAGGAATTCAACAATGTCAAACTCACCTTTTTGATGAATAATCGTGAGTCTTATTATCTTTTGTTCCATAGTTTTACTTCTGAGGAGAGAGAGTATTCATAAACAGAAGTCTCTGAACTGTTTCTCCACAGCCTATGTCCCCTGATGAGGTAATCTTGCATTTGGTAACCAGTAAAAGCCGTAGGCAAACTTCCAGAGGTATGGCTATGACTTGGTTAGGCGAATCAAATGCTGTCATGAAAAGTTTTAGGAGATAGTTATCTTGGGAGACTGTAATGTCCCAAGATAACTCTTTCTCGAAGCTGCTCTCTCGTCCTTGGCCCATGATACCAGGATACAGAATGCAAGCAGGTTTGCCAGGCTACATTTATGAACCAACATTCTGTCACATTCTAGTGCCCCTCCCACAGGCTTAAAGGAGTATACCCACCAATGAACTAACCTTACAGCCTCACTGAGTTTCTCACAAAAACAAAGCAGGGCTCTTTCTTTTGAGTTCTACATATTTACCCGTCTCTCAAGCTACAACATGCCTATAGTGACATAAGCATGAAAAGGAAAGCATCATTGTGCCATTCAAGTACAGTGATGAGTATTTTAAACCTGTTTTCTATGCTTCAATTTGCTAATTTCTAGAATGGAAACAATACAGTTAATCACCTCTACCATAATCCTTTTCCCTTTCTTGAAAATAAAATAAATTCCTCTTCATCCTCTTACCATTAGAGGAGCTTGACCCCATGGTTTCTCAGAGTTGTGTAGATTTGCATTAGGCTGATGATTAAGGATTTTGAGCAGTGTCTTATGTTTCTTTCAGTCATTTTGGATTCCTCAATTGACTTTTCTCTATTAAGTCCTGTATCCTGCTTTCTAATATGGTTATTTAGAGTGATTAATTGTTGGTGGTGTGTCATGTTATCAGCCCGACAGAGTTCATTAGATGAGATTCTCTGATCAGGAGATTATTCAGTTATTCCATTTTTAAAATAGGTGGTCACTGTGTCCTTCATGGGTCAGTTCTGTTGCAACCGCTCAGAAACTGATGATGCGAAACAGTACAGTTTTTTCAAATCGTGTAATCATTCGATTGTTAAAAATCTACTATTACGTAATCAGTAATCACTGCATAAGGCAGTGTCCTCCATTCTCTGGGCACTGCTTCTGGTACCGATCTCCTGCTCTGTCAATCCCACAACAGCCACATGAGGGATGACACCATCATTACTTACGCAATCAAGTAAGTTAAAAATTGGATAGTCCTCCATACTTAACTTTCAAAAGATGGAACCATACTCCAGTGATTGCCAAGGAAGTAGAACTTAGATGATTAATTAATGCCACGTGATTAACTCCCATGGAGGAATGGCCCGACTCCCGTCAAGAAGAACAACATCTTCATCGATTGAAATAATTAATATATAATGAAAAAATGATTGAAAAATGACATGGTGGTGCACACTTAAATCCCACATGGAGTAGTCAGAATGATCTCTTCCTGGAATAATGATGTTTTTAAAAAATTAAATTGATAATTAATTAGTGGGCCTTTTATAGTAACACTGACGAGATGGCACCAAAGTCCTAAACCTATCGCTGATGTAAAGATCTATTTACACAGCTAAATGATGAAGTAATGAGATGATATTACATCATCACCTCCAAAAATCTGACTCCAAAAGGGACTTAGGGTCCATAACATTACCTGTATTGTAAATATGTCAATTAAATGATGAATTATTACCTAATTTCCTAGTTTAACAGTTAAAGAAGCAAGTGTAGTATTAGATTATGTGATGGTCTGGTACAACGGTCTCCCCTAAGGAGGCTCAAAACTCCAGTGATCACTGAATACATAATGACAGATTTTCATAATTAAATGAATAAACATTAAACAAGTGGGTGGTGTTTTATGTGTGAAGCCTAAATGATTGCTCAATACTGAATAGACATTGAGTTCTTAATCTTAGATTTGAACAAAAAATGAATGAATAAAGAGAAAGTTTC